>NW_028274823.1:54851212-55154242 GCF_037043125.1 Eumetopias jubatus | reverse complement strand
TGGGAGGATGAAGAGATGGAGCACAGAAGATATTTAGGGCAGTGAAAATACTCTGTAAGATATCATAATGATAAATACATCATTTATTTTTGGACATACATTTGTCCAAATCCACAGATTATACAACACCAAGAGTGAATGAGTAATGTAAACTATGTATGGACTTTGGGTAATCATAATGTGTCAATGTAGATTCAAGCACTTACAACAAATGTATCACTCTGGTGGGGGATGTTGAGTCTATCCATGTGTGGGGGCAGGGAGTATATGGGAAATCTCTGTACCATCCTCTCAATTTTGCTGTGAACTTAAAATTGCTTTTAAAAATTAAGTCTCAAAATAAATTAACATCATACAACCCTGGTGGAATCTGTATTGAATTAGAGTAAGTTTCCACTACTCTGACAGAAAGTCATAAATAAATATGGATCAAAACAAAAAAAATTAACATCATAATATGATATAACTAACTATGCCTGAAAATACACAGTGGAAATTCACCAAAATGCAGTTGTTTCTGGACAGCAGAACATTAGGTAATTTTTTTCTATTTCTTTGTATTTTCCAGATGTCCTAGAGTATATTTACTTTTATAGTGACAAAAAATTAACTCTATACAAAATCATAAACCTACAATAACAATAAAACATCAACTCCCATATTATGTATGTCACCCTAAGCTTTTAATGAAATGGTTAACTACTCTCTAATACAAAAAAGTAGCTAACAAATACTATCCAGATTGGCAGCTGTTCTACATTCTAACTATATAAGCCTCCAAATTTCTTTCTCTGCTACAAAGATAGGAAGTTTATATGAAAGCAACCCAAATATCCAGCCATGAACTACATTGTCAGAGTAGCACACTTTTCTATTATCCTTCCTCTTACAGACAGACATAGGATGTGGGCTAAGCCAGTCACTGACATAACATTTGAGGGGTGGGTTTGTGAAATATAAAGCAGCTCCTTCTGGAGTTGCTTAGCTCATAGGATATGAATTTGGAGCTGCCTGTGATGATCTTTCCCACTTGTCAAGGACACATAGGAGCCCAATCTAAAAACACAACAAAGTCTTCCAGAGACAGACAATTCCAAGCTCCATAGTCCTGATTCTTCCAATTATTGCTTTGAATCTGTGAGCTACCCCAATAATCTTCCAACCCAGTAAAGGGAGCCTCTAAATTCCCTTTTTAAGAAATTTTAAACTACATCAAGTTGGATTTCTATCATTTGCAATATAAAGTTCAGACCCACATAGCATTACTCCAAACTACTATGCCAATCAAATGGAGATAGCCCTATATAGCAGTGGTTCTCAAACTTATAGCTATATCAGAATCACCTAAAGGTCTGAGGCATGTAGATAATTTACACAAGTTCTTAGGTGATGGTGATGCTGCTCCTGCTCATCTGGGGATCACACTTTGAAAACCACCAGATACAAACAACCCTTAAAATCAAACAAAAGGTGCTTTCTACCTTTAACAGAGTAAAATTTGATCAATGATGAAATAGCCAAATCTGAGCATCAAAAGACCTTCCAGTCTACCTGATACATGATCTCTCTAGTTCTGAGAAGCCAAAGTAACTTAGAACAATAAGGTATTATGTCTGGAGAGGTGTGTGTGTGTGTGTGTGTGTGTGTGTGTGTGTGTGTGTGTGTGTGTGTGTGTGTGTGTGTGTGTGTGTGTGTGTGTGTAAAGGTGATTGTGTAACTGTGTATAACTGAGGACTTGATAAATGAGATGGGGGGGAGGAGATGTGTATGAGACTAATGAGTTCTGAGCAATGATGAAAAGGTTTTCCTACTGACCTTTACAGTTATGAAGGTTTCTACACTTGATATGAGCTCAGAATTGAAGAAAAATAAAAAAATAAAAATAAAATAAAATAGTAAAATTTTACTTCATTTTTTGAAAAATGTAATTGAACTTCTAATTATTCTAGTGAATAGTGCCTCTAATTTCTCTTTTTTTTATTTATTTATTTGAGAGAGAGAGAATGAGAGATAGCACGAGAGGGAAGAGGGTCAGAGGGAGAAGCAGAGTCCCTGCTGAGCAGGGAGCCTGATGTGGGACTCGATCCCGGGACTCCAGGATCATGACCTGAGCCGAAGGCAGTTGCCTAACCAACTGAGCCACCCAGGCGCCCTTCTCTTTTTTTTTTAAAGTAGGCTCCATGCCCAGCATGGACCCCAACATGGGGCTCAAACTCACGTCTGTGAGATCAAGACCTGAGCTGAGATCAAGACTCAGATCCTCAACCATCTGAGCCACTCAGGCACCCCTCCTCCAATCTCTTAATACTAGATAGTTGTTTATAAGCAAGCATATCTTTATCAATCACAGGTTTTTAAGACAATGGTTTCTTTACTTCTGATGTCTCACTTCCATTTATTTCCATCTTCACTCAGCAGCTTTCAAAGCAAATCATTATAAGCATCTAAGAGTCAAGCATCCTAAAAGACACTGGAGTTTTATCAAAAATAGTAAGATAGAGGGGCGCCTGGCTGGCTCAGTTGGTAGAACATGAGACTCTTGATCTCAAAGTTGTAAGTCTGAACTCCACAATGGGTGTAGAGGTTACTTAGAAATAAATTAAAAAAAAATTTTTAAATAGTAAGATACAAATGTCTCCTGTTCTAAATCCTAAAACACGCCTGAAATAGAATGTAAATGGGTTAAAGAGGATGCAAGGAAGGTAAATCTCAGCTCCCTAAAAAGACTGGACTCAAAAAAAAAATAAGAAAGCAAGCCAAAGGGGAGTCAAAGATACAAAGATAAATTTATACTAGCATCAAATTTAGTATGGAAATACTACAGATAAATTACTGATAGTATTTTGGTTCTTGGTTAGATGGTAGGTTCATGAGTGCTTATTATCTAATTTTTATAACATACATATACATTACACATGCTTAATATGCATGAATATCATATTTTAGAAACTATAAGGAAAAAAGAGTATGGAAGAAATCTTTCTGGAAAACAAATAAAAATAAATAGAAAAATGTAATATTTATCCAAAACTTTCCTACAGTTCTTCTCCCAGGAAAGTCCAATCCCACACACTCACAGGTCAGTCAAACCTGGGAACAGATTTTAAACCAGTTCTACTACATTGTAAATATTTACAACTTTGAGTTATCAGGATTTACTGAATTGTATGTACAAGTTATTTAATGAATTGCCCAGGAACAGGGTATCTGGCAAATAATTCTTTTAGCCTTTCAGTCTAACATTTTTCTTCCAAGAAAAAAATTGCAACATTTTAAAAATCTGGGTCTTTCCCAGATAAATCATTAAAAATTAATAAGGCCAACTAAAGAATGCTTGATATTCTAATCTAACCTTTCTCTGACAATAAAAATTTTCCACAGGTCTCCTTCTAGCAGTCCCTCCATACCTTCCACAACTGTTCCAAATCTTCTTTTAGAGGGCTCCAGCTTAAATATATTTAACCTCATACAAATCCCACATTCAACTGTTGGTCTTCCTGACATCAGTGTTAGGCTTTTTTTTTTTTTTTTTGACAGTTTTTATAGTGAATGCAAAAGACCAGCACAAATCCAGGCTTCTAATTCAGGCTATAACAATGTGGTGTATATCAAGAGTTGGCATGTCTCCTACATAAAAGCAGGATGGATTTTCTAAGACAACTAAGAGAACTTACTAATAGAACTAGTTATATTTCTGTTCTTCCCTCTAATTCCTCTGGCAAATTGCCATTTGTTTTAACTTAACACCATGGATTCCAGTCATACTTACGCTCCCAAAGAGAGTAAGCTACATCTCTAATACATATAATCTGACAGACAAGTGCTTTAATGGCTATCACCAACTTTTCTATCAAAAACTCAGAAATCCATGCTAGCCTTCCCACAGTATACTTGAGCTTTCTGTACTTGAGCAGTGAACCCAGTCATTGGTATAATTCCAACTGAACAGCATTTTGAAATTTGGTGGGAAAGAAGCTCTAAATCAAGGTATCAGCCTTAACTGAAGTACTATAAAGTCTGTCTTTTGGAGATTCTTAGAAAATTCAAACTTTTCCTTGTCAGAAAGAACCTGAATATAATATCATTTCAAAAACACACACCTATTTTTGCCCATATGGTGTCTCTACCACCCTACTCTCTTTCTTCTGGAAACTGCCCCCTTCTACCTTTTTTACTGTCCCAATCTACCTTTAATTAATCCTCATAGTTTCATCAGTCATGTTATACAGCGTGATACTTCTTCCCTCACCAAATAACCAAAGTTCTTTCCTGGAAATTTTGAAAATAAAATTGAGGCAAAAAGGGCAGGCACTATTAAATTATATTTGCCTGAATTATATAAAGCTCAGGAGAAGTAATGGACCAAGTTTTGACATATTTGTCAAAAAGTAAATGAAGTTTATCTGGAGAGAATAAAAAGTGAAAATATACAGAGAGGAAGATAAACAAGAGACAGAAGAAAACATTCTGATGCTCCTGATATTCTTGAAGTCTAATAACATTCTTGACCTCAATTGTTAAGACAACTCCCTATCCCCACAATACTTACATAAATTCCACTGTGTGTTAGTATGAGTTGGGTTTCTGTTTAACGCAGAGTCCTAATTAATTGTGTCTAACCCTGCAGTTAATATTTTTATAGGCAAAATAAATAAGGTAATTTTTTTGGCTTAATTGTTAGAAATCCAGTAAGTGCCACTTCTATGTCAGAGATACAGAGTTTAGAATAAATATTTTAATCCATTTTTTAAAAAAGATTTAAATTGGAATTTGGATTCAAAATTAAAGCAAGTTTAAATTCACCAGTATTCTACCTCACTTTTATTCCTGTGATGGTTATACTGCCTAGCAAGCACACCTGTGGTTGTGAAAATAGCATAGTAAAAAAGAAAATCCCCAGTTATTGATGCACTAGATTTGTGTATGTCTTTTAAACAGTTCTAGTTTCCACTTTACATGGAATAATCAGAAAAAGTGTAAAAATTCAAAAGTGAAATAAAAACTTTTATCAGTTAAAAAAATTGAACTTAAACTCAATGTTTAAAGTTTGTTTTGGGGGGGCGCCTGGGTGGCTCAGTCGGTGAAGCGTCTGTATTCGGCTCGGGTCATGATCTCAGGGTCCTGGGATCGAGTCCCGCGTCAGGCTCCCTGCTCAGCGGGGAGTCTGCTTCTCCCTCTCCCCCTTCCCCCTGCTTGTGCTCCTTCTCTCAAATAAATAAAAATCTTTAAAAAAAATAAAGTTTGTTTCAACTAGAAAAGTCAAGTTCCCTTAAACCAGAAACATTTTACAAATAAATGTAGGCTGATGGAGAAGGTTTGAGAAAGAAATGAATCTTATATTATTAAAGGGTGCTATTCTTCACCGACTCTTAAACTATGTATTTTAAACTGTATAATGTATCTCTCAACTATTTCAAACACTTTAGTTAGAAATGCACATATTTCCCAATGTGGGGGGGAAAAGGTCAGGATTCTTATGTCCAGCATACAGAATATAAAAAATTTACCAGAAGTGGTATTTTTTTGACAGATTTTATTTATTTTTTGACACAGAGAGAGACACAGCGAGAGAGGGAACACAAGCAGGGGGGGTGGGAGAGGGAGAAGCGGGCTTCCCGCGGAGCAGGGAGCCCGACGCGGGGCTCAAGCCCAGGACCCTGGGATCATGACCTGAGCCGAAGGCAGATGTTTAACGACTGAGCCACCCAGGTGCCCCACCAGAAGTGATATTAAAAGCCCCCCAATTAGTAAGATTAATCAATAACATCTACTTTTATTTGGTGATCCCCTTAACAAGAAGCCGAATAAGCAAAAAAGGCATCAAAATATTAGGTCAATTTGACTACCAGCAAAAAACAAAACAAAACAAAAAAAAACTAGTAATTTAGATGGAAGTGCCTAGGAGGATAGTTGGCACATAGAAGACACTTAAGAAACGTTACTTTTGGATGTGGGGCAAGAACTTTAGACGGATTTGTTGCCAAGGTTGTCTCCAGGGACATAGGAAAAAGAAAAGACTTGGAGAATGGTGGGAAGCCCAGGAAACCTCAATCCTGGGCAAAGACAGTGAGAAGGAACAAGTAGCCTAGTCTACTAGCAGACAGATGCAGATTCATAATTTAAGAATTTGAGTAGAAGTAAGTGGATGGAGGCAGCGGAAGGGAAAAGGGAAAAGTAACCATTAAATTATATATGCTTTATTTGTTGCTTGTAAATGCTAGTATTTCCAAATATTAAGTCTATATATTTCTCATTTTAAGAAAGACCTTGCAGTGTCTTCTCTTGACTGTATAAACTAGTTGTTATATTAATGAAACTGTGGGTATCTAATAACATAAATGTCAATTAATATTGGTTAGGGCACTAAAAAACCAGCAGTAATATAAAAAGCAGCATTAGAGATTCAAACTCTTCTTTTTTTAAAGATTTTATTTATTTATTTGAGAGAGAGTGAGAGAGAAAGTGCACGAGAGGGGGTAGGGTCAGAGGGAGAAGTAGACTCCCAGCTGAGGAGGGAGCCCGATGCAGGACTCCAGGATCATGACCTGAGCCAAAGGCAGTCAGCTGACCAACTGAGTCACCCAGGCGCCCTACAGAGTCAAACTCTTAAAACTAGGTTTGTTTTCTAATTTGGAGAGTGGTAAATATATATGTGAGAAGTTTTAAAGTCTAATTTCTAAAGTTTAAAGCTTTTGTAAACACACACACACTTTAAAACTTTACGCAGTAACTAAAAGAACTCAAAAAAAAAGTTAACAACTAAGAGATGGGATCACAATTATCTTCACTCAACTTCTGCATTTTCTTTAATAAACATTTAATAGAACATTTTTATTTCTGTAAGTAAACAAGCTAAAAAAAAACAAAAAACAAAGCCAAAGTAGCACTGAAGTGAGGAGACAAATTGAGAAAATCCAAATGTTTAACTCCCCAGCTCTACTACCTGACACAATAACACCATCAATCCCTTTTGCTCCAAATTTCATCTATTTTTTATTTACACAGGAAGGTCTGATAAGACAACGTTACTATCTTCACCACCCTAAGGATACAAGTGAAACGTAAAATTTAGATTTTTACATTGTAGAGTTAAAGCTTAAGTAAGGAATATGAGGTGATGGTAAACTATTCCAAAAACAGAATTTTCAATGAAACATGTAGAACAGTGGAACAAAATAGATAATCTAGAAACAGAAAATGGTCTGTTTGGTTTTGGCAAAGGTATAAAGGCAACTCAATAGAGTAACAGTATCTAGAATGGTTGGATATTCATGTACAGAAAAAAATGTTTTATTTGGGCACCTCATATCCCCTAATGGACACTAGGCAGCTAGCTCCCTGCCCAGGAATTTATATAAATTTTGGGACAAATTCCATTTTTCTTAACCCTAGTCTCCCTCTTCTCACTCTAGCTTTCAATTCCCTCTTTTTCCTATTGCCAGATCCTCAAAGTTGTCAAGTTCAGGAAAAGATATATGAAATAAAGTCACATATACTAGAATAAGGAGAGATGAATTCATGGTTGCAGAAAATGTGAATCTAGGTATGGGTTTCCATTCAGCAGTTACTCAGATTTAACATCAAGTAAAATTGTCAGTAACATGCTTGCAAGTCTCATTTCTCCTAGAGAACATTTCTTATTACTCTTTTGATTCTCCCACAGTCTAGGAGACACATTATAAATGATTTTAAAATGAAACTTAGTGGAATGATTAAGTTAGTTACTACTAACCCGGGACCCTACTTTATTTCAGCCCTGGTTGTTGAAAACATTTATAAAACGTTGATAATATGCTATTAGATTGTTTTTTTTTCCCTGTTCCATTTCCTCAGACTCAATCTGATCAATTTTCAAGAATGAAGTACTATGAAATGTGAATCAGAAAACAACCTGGGTCCAAGTCCTAGTTCTGACAGTTACTATATTCTTGGGCAAATTACTTGACTTCACTGAGCCTCATCTTCTTCATGTATAAAATGAGGATGATATAAAACTACTTTACAAAATTATTTTAAGGATCAAATTACATAATATATGAAACAACACATTAAAAAATATAAAGTGCTTTAGTTATTACCAGGTAGATTAAAAAATCTTTTTAGAGCCCAGTCCAATGCCCCTAGAAAATTCATTCAGGGGGGAAGGAAAAATTACTGATAAAAGGTTTTATTGTCATTTGTTTCTTCCCCTCCCCGAAAAAAAAAAAGAAAACTGGTTAAAGTTTACTATAGCTATACAGGTGGATATAAGAAACTGCTAAATTACAGCCTTCTCTTTGCACTACTTATCGTGGATAAACAGCTCAAATGCCTAACAAGAGAGAAAGGCTGAGTATATTAACATCTTACAATATTACTATTTAAATGAAAAATATGTAAACCACCAAAACATGGACTTATTATTTTTAAGATTTTATTTATTTATTTGAGAGAGAGAGAATGAGAGAGCACAAGAGGGAAGAGGGTCAGAGGGAGAAGCAGACTCCCCGCTGAGCAGGGAGCCCGATATGGGACTCGATCCCGGGACTCCAGGATCATGACCTGAGCCGAAGGCAGTCACTTAACCAACTGAGCCACCCAGGCGCCCCAAAACATGGACATATTTAAATGAAACACTAAGCAGGAAGAGGAAAAGAGTCCAAGACAGTATCCATTCACAGATGACACTATGTAAGAAGCATAACTCCTATACTGTATTTTTGCCAAAGTCCAACCAAATATACTAATAGTCATACTGATCATCCAAAGCAACATTAAGAAAAGGAATATTTCTCATTACATCAAGTTCAAAAATTGCTGGAGTAATCTTAATGAAGTCTTTTGAACTTCTAGTTTTTATTAAGGCACAATATTTGGCCAGAGGAAAACCAAAGCTTCAATTTATACAAATAAACTGCATGGGGTAGAAACACGAATGAAGCTTTAACTAGTTTCACAAATATACATACGCACTTTATTTGGCTTGTCTCTTACATAGTCGTATATGGTACAAACACACCATTTATTTAATTGTAAGATTCAAGTTCTCACTGTGTGAAGAGTAACAGTTTCATGCCAAGGGCCTAAGCAATTTATTTTTGTTTACATTCAAGCATTTTCCACTTTCAGAGTAGAACCAAAGACATATTACAACATATGAGGGGAAGGGAAGTGGGGGGGGGGGAGATGGGCAATATCACGTATGATTGCTTAGACAATTTAGCAATCCAACAATTCTCCCACCAACCTATTAACTTTTGGTAAAACCATTTCAGCTAAAGTTTATTACTGTCATCTATGTACTCAAATCTAGTCAGACTTACAGCTCAGTTCCATTTTCAGAAATATTCAAGAAATACTGCCTCAAGATACCTAGATATACTTAAAGATTAACTTCATATATCTTTTATTTTTTATTCTTATATCAGTTTACAGATGTGTAAGGTTGGGGGAGGGGAGTATCTGTAAATGGCACATAATACTCCATGGAGATGTGTGCACTTCCATTTTCTGACCCAGGATCCATACTTTCTATTAGATTCTCAATGGATTTCATGACCTCAAAGTATATCAATTCTAAGAGCAGTAATTATACCCCAGTTGATAATTAACTGCTAAATAAAAGAAGGCATTCCTTCCACAGAAATGAAGGCTCACAGCTTTACCACTGGGTCCCTGGAGTAACTCCTGCTGCATCCCTGGAATAAAAGCAGGAGTGTGAACTTAATAGCCTTATGAAAGATATTGCTTGTCAATACAACCCACTCTGCAGCATTAGAAAAGGTTAATTAATCTCCTTATGAGAAAGCCAAGGTTCACCTGCAAACCTAGACCACCTAGGTGGTATAAAGCTTTCTTTTTTCAAAAGTCTTTTGCACTAAATTTTTCTACAGTAATTAAAAATTGTATATATTTCTTTTATCTGTTACTACCTTAGTTACCAAGGCACAAAATGACCAATATAATTATCCGCTTACCAAAGTCATGGCTTTAAGTACTTCAAAATAAAACTCATTTTAAGATGTCAAAGGAAACAGCATTATCCATCTAAAAAAAAGAGACAACATAGTCCTTTTCCTAGTTAGTCTATGTTAAATCTATAAGAAGCATTTGCCATCAGCTATCTAAAATACTGACAGGATTCAAGGCATAATGTTTCAAAATCAAACTGACATGGCTTTTAAAGGTAAGTGATAAAACCTATGCTTCCCACAGAAAGAAAAAGGTAAAATCTGAGATTCTTATTTAAGATTCTGAAATTATATTCACAGGCTAAAAGCCAAAATGAAAGAAAAAACACACGTAATGTCTATTTAAATTTCAAATGAAGGCAACACACATTATAAGTTGTTCACTTTCAGCTTCTTGAATATTTCCTGCTTAAGGTATCCATTTTCTCCATAGAAACTCAATCAGAAAAATCCCTTCACAATGTTTTAAATTCAACTGCAATGTTCCTACTATTTCATCTGATTATCTTAGAAAAAGATAGCCTCATTCATAAAGCTATTCACACATCTAAACCTAAAAGGGGAAATAAGTTTCTTCCTAGAAACTTTTTTTAAAAAGGAGCAAAAACCTGATGAAAGAACACTGCTGCCACGTCTTTTCCCCTCCCCCACTCACGTAGTGGCTGTTTCATCCCTTCGGAGTGCATTCCAAGGGAAAGTCACAGCTCTCCGAGAAACCAGAAACAGTTAAGTTCAAATTGGCAAGTCTCTGGGGCCTTTCAGATCAATTCCTAAAAGGAGAGCTAGCTGCTGCTTCATCCCTTTCTTAAAGCAAACAGCGCAAAATTCCAAGAGTCTTCACTCTCCGGAACGCATGTCAGTGTCAAAAAAAATAAACTCTACTTAATACATTCGATTATTCAGGAGATACAGTCTCCTAGAAATAGGAGAAATGGTACCATTCCTCCTCCCCCTTGGGAGGGGAGGCATTCGTGAAATCCAACTCAAAGTTCTCACACAACCACGAAACTCGATTTACTGATGCGGAGTTTTAAAAAGCAGGACACTCTCTGCTGAGAGAAAGAGAAAGGGGATGGTGGGGGAAGCTCATGTGGCTTTAAAAAAATTCGTGGAAGAGGGAAGGAAGAGTAGCTTCCCCGACGACTGGGTGATCTGACAGCCGCCTTGCTCAACCCAGCAGCCCGAAACTCGGCGCCCGGGGCAGCGTCTAGCTGCTCCAGCAGCACCGCTGCGCGCAACAGATGAGTCGAGCCCGAACTTCTCTGACTAGGTCCGCTTCCCAGACCCGACGACTTTTCGAAAGGGTAGAAATGCCTCAAGTGCTTCGGCTCCTGCCCTAAGCTTTTAAAATCCGCTCTCCACTCCGCCACATGCTACCCATCTGCCGCGGCGGAGGCCAAAAACCCACGCCCGGCCCTCGCGTTCCCCCCAGCTTTTGTAGGGAGGACCAGGTACGAGAGCAGCTCCGAAAAAACAACAGGGTGAGCCCTCCCCGGGAAGGAAGGAATATTCAAGAAAGTCCTGGTCCCCAGGGCGGGGACAGAGGCTGCCGCAGCCCCAACGGTCGGGGGCGCCGACCAGGCAGGAGGCGGGAGAAGGGGGGCACGGAGAAGGGCAGAAGAGCCTCTGGGGCAGCCAGGGGGCGCGAGGCCGAGTCTCCAGAAAAGAAGGTATTCAGGTTGCTGTGGTCATCTGGAGAACCCTCCGCCCCCAAGCCATCCCACCACAGCGGGCAGGGAGCGGACCACCACAGCTGTCCCGGAAGGGCCACAGCGGTCCTAGGGCCTGAGCCACAGCCTCCCGAGTCGGGGGAGCGTCTCACCTGGGAAGGGGGGCGCGAGGGGCGGCGCGTTCTTCAGTCCCCTGTAGCCAGCTCTCGGGCCGGATACCTGCTCCCTTTCCTCAGCCCGCTGGCGGCGCGACTGGGCAGCAGAGGGAGCCAGTTAGCCCTTTTATAACCTCTAGGCTGCGACGGCAGCGCTAGGGAGGAGGCGACTGCAGCCCTCGCTACGTGAGCTTGATCACACCAGCGCCCTTAGGGACTGCGCAGGCGCGAGCCCGCGCCTCCCCCCAGGCCTCACTCGCGGCCCACACCCGTAATCCCCTCCAGCCCCGGAGTCCTAGGCGGAGAAGTGGGGCGGGCAGGCCGGCCTGGCATGTGATGCGCCTGCGCAGGGTTCTCGCCACGCCGCCGTCACCTTCCTTCCTTCAGATTTGCCTCGCTCCTTTTCATCAGGTTGTTTAAACGCGTTAATTTCAACATCGGCTTCAGGCCTGGGCCTCGAAACCACCAGCAATGATGTATGAGAAGAGGAGCATGGGAGCGTAGAGAATGAAGCAGAAAAGAAGCCTCAGGTGGAAAATAATACAGTGCATCCTTGGTATCTCAGCTGTCGTGACCCGGAGGATTTTTGCCTTACTAACCTCCCTTTTTCACCTCCACTGTTATTTTATATGAATCTCACTCTGCCACTTTTATACTTACTTTATTAGTAGATAAAGTATACGCACTAAGGAGACAGATTTTTTTTAATTTAGTTCCTGGCTCAGCCCTGTAAAACGCAGGGCATTAACCTCTCTTTATCTCCGTTTCCTCATCTGTAAAATGGGAATGATGGTAGGTTCCTCATAGGAATACTGGGAGAATTAAATGAGATAATGTATGTGAAGCACTTAGTACATGCCTCGCACGCAGAAAGGACGTGGTAAATATCACATGCTCGTGTTACACCATATGAGACGCCCAATGTTGTGTTTGGTCTTAGTCTAAGGTTTGCCTTGGCCATTATATTCCTAAAACAACAAACAAAAAGCCTTGGGGCGCCTGGGTGGCTCAGTCGTTAAGCTTCTGCCTTCGGCTCACGTCATGGTCCCAGGGTCCTGGGATCGAGCCCCACATCGGGCTCCCTGCTCAGCGGGAAGCCTGCTTCTCCCTCTCCCACTCCCCTGCTTGTGTTCCCTCTCTCGCTGTGTCTCTCTCTGTCAAATAAATAAATAAAATCTTTAATTAAAAAAAACGAAACAAAAAAAAACAAAGCCTTGCTATCGGGGAGCAGACAATGAGGGAGATACTTTTACCCTTGTCAGTAAAAGGGAAGAATGACTTCCCTAAGAAAAGAATGACTTCTCTAAGACTTGGGATTCATCAAAAATTGTTTCTAAAGTTTTCCTTGTATGCCAAAAAGCATAGCAATAATTAACATTTGACTCTTACCTAGGAGGTGAAGTTGATTATATGGATACAGAAATAGAGAGCTGGTACTTAGAAGCTCTAGGCATCCAGAAAGTAGATATAAAGATGTCTAACTTAGCGGTCGTCAAAGTGTAGTCGGGGGTCCACAAGATCAAAATTATTTCATACTAAGACTGGGCTTTTCCAGAGACTACATGTTTGGTGATATTGCAACAGATTGAATGCTGAAGCAGATGTGAGAATTCTGTTAAGCCAGACATTATAGAGATTTTCAGAAATGTAAAATAGTGCCACTCCTCTCTCTAAATCCTTTTTGCTTTGAAATAATAGTTCTATTTCATTAAAAATGTTATTTATGTTAACATGTAACAGATTTTTTGTTTTTTATTTTAAATGAATTAATAAATATTTTATATGTTTGTTTTAACTCCTAATACCATTAATATTGACAGATACGATCCACATAAAAGCTTTTTGGAGTCCTCAATACTTTTTAGGAGTGAAATGGACATAAGACCAAAGAATTTGAGAACCTCTAATCTAAACAAATGGCAGAAAACCCTTTGACACAAAAGGCAAATCTCTGCCTCAAATGGAACTGTAATCCACTGGCCCTATATGAGCTGACTGAAAATTGACAATCCACCCTATAGATAAAATGGCCCCAGACCCTGACGCAAATTTAATGCAAAGCTAAGAGGCTTCATCTTCAGGGGACTTCATTTGCACTAGCTTTTTCGAAGGCCCTGGAAGGGGCCCCAGCAGTATATTCATACAGTTCACAAAAAATTTAACTACAATCTTTAGACAGCAAACTGGTTCCTCACTGATTTCTCCCCTGTCACACTTCCCCTTGTCTAGTGGTGTAGGAGGGGCTAGCAGGCATTTTTTTTAAATTTAGCTGAAGGAAGTTGAGTTAGAATACATTTGGTTTGAGTTTAGTGGGGTATATTTTTGTAACAGTCTCTTCTACACATAGTTAAAATATTGCCAGCTATCCCAGTGTAGGAATGGCATCCAAGAATACTCCTACCACCCATTGTGCCAACCCACCCATCATTGTAAAACAAAGGTGCAGGGCGAGACATTTTATAACCATTTGAATGTGTCTTACGTTCTATCATCAAAAATATATGTATAGTGGAGCAGACACAAAGTTGAAATTTAGCGAGCCTGAAGCTAAACTGTGGGATATCCTTCTATTTACTGGAAGTGTAAAAAAAAAAAAAAATTAAGTAATCTCTCAGCATGGGGCTCTTGAACTCACAACCCCGGGGATCAAGAGTCACATGCTCTACCAACTGAGCCAGCCAGGTGCCCCCAAATGTGTAAAATTTTAATGAAAGATTTAGTGCTTGTCAATGCTTAGCTAATAAAAGGAAGTTATTTTCTGTTAGAATTGAAGAAGGATATCCACAATAAAAGTTAGAGTATTATCAGTTTAAGGAAACTTGATATGCTCTGAACTCTTTTAAGTCACACATAATCTTATTTGAGATTCTTCCAAATGTAATGGCAATCCTAAAAATTAACATGACATTATCAGTAATGAGTTGTGAAGCTGAAAGAAATGTCTAACCTGTCCCTTACAATATCATTTGGTTGCCCAAAAAAGGACATTTCATATCAATTTTACATATGACTACTCAACCTGATCATACCTGCTTGGTTAGAATGAAAATGAGAGGTACCTTGGAGAGCAAAAAAAGAATGATACAACTCCCCCTAAGTTGAATGGGTTCATCAATTAAAATAAATATTTCTTGAACAAAATATTCAAAGTCCCATATTTTTAGGAAAAGATTATTATACAGCTATGGTAAAAACTAATGAACAGAAGTAATTTTAAACTCAATTCATAGATCAATAGTGGTAACTCAGCCTTGTGAACAAGCCTCTAAAAAACCAGCCTGTCAGTGACAGCTTCCCACTTTTTAAAGTTAGCCAAACAGCAAAAGCCTTACTCTTGTGAACACATCTCTGAAAATCAGCCAATTGTAAACAGTCTCTCCACCACAATAATTATGCTTTCATAGCTGATGTCAACCCAATCCACTCCCATCTTTGAAAGTCAGTCAATCCCTGAACTCCACCTTTCACAAAATACCATATAAGATCAGCAGAGAGACTGGACCAAACAAATATAGTGCTTCTACACATAGAAAATAATGAATCAGCTTTTTATTTCACATTTTGAATGATGGTTACTTCCAAGAAAAGAGGAAGCCAAAATAGAACATGTAGACTTCTTGAGGGCAGTTTTAATCAAATTACATTCCCACATATGAAATGATTAGAAATCATTTGAGAGAGTAGATAAGTACTGAGTTGTGAGGATTATAAAATTCTACACACTTTACTTGGGAGGAGAAATAATAAAGTTGGATTGGATAAAATAAGTAATAGTGGATAAGTTTTTCAACAGGGGATTAAGATGATGGAAGCACTGTTTTAGAATATTATGCTATGTAAATTAGGAGAGAAAGAAAGTGGAGTCTAGATTAGTAGTCCAAGATTTACTGAATAAATATTTATGGAACACCTACAATGGTGTCCAAGACACTTGCCTGCTAGGCTGTGGAAGATCAAACTTTAATTAGACAGTCTCTTAAAGAGTTTATAATCTTATTGGATAGAGTGATATGTGATTCCTGCTGTCATATAACTCGGAGTCCTTTGAAGGAAACTGAAAATACACTAAATAAATAAATAAACATTAATTATAATAAAAGAAAATAAGGTGCTATGGAAAAGAATAACAGTAGGGACGTAATTTAGATAGATAACACAGGGAAAGTGTCGCTGAAGAAGTGACGTATAAACTGAGACCCGAGTTGTCCAGATGAAGTGTGTGAACAAGAGCATCCTAAAGAGAGAGAATAGCATGTGTGAGGAGCATGTGACAGGAACAAGCTTGATGCATTTGAGAAGCGAAAAGAAACTTGATGTATTTGTAGTTCCATAAGCGAGGGAGAAACCAGGATGATCAGTATACAGAGGCTAGATTAGGTAGGGCCTATTTGGTACTGTAACAAGTACAATGGGAAGGCACTGAAGTATTTTGAATAACGAGGCAATATCATGTTGTTTACCTGTCACAAAAGAAAATGCAATGCAAGAGTATGAGTTTTCCATGTCACTGGGCATGGGGATGAGCCTTGGGCCTAGGAGCGATAGGGACTTTCTGTTGAATCATGAGTAGGAACACAAAAGTCAAGAGATGAATGCGGCTGAAACTGGAAACCATTCCAGTTACTGACATCCTATCACTGCAGCACTGAGGAAAGTGACTGCAGTGGGGCAGCCAGACCATCCACGTCATGTGGCCTCAATAGAGATGCTCACTGTAGCAGGCAAAATAATGGCCCCTCAAAGATGTCCACATCCTACTCCCTTGTACCTGTGAGTACGTTACTTTACCTGGCAAAAGAACTTTGCAGATATAATTAAGGACCTTTAGATGGAGAGATTAGTCTGCGTTATCCAGGTGGGCCCAATTTAATTAAATGATTCTTTACAGCTGAAAACTTTTCCCAGCCGTGAGGATGGAAGCAAAGTGAGATATTTGCCCCATGGCTGATTGGAAGATGGAGAGAGGGGCCTAGGAGCCAGGAAATGTGGGAGGCCTCTAGAAACTGGAAAAGGCAAGGAAATGGCTTCTTCCCTGGAACAATCCAGAAACGGACACAGCCCTGCCGATACTTCTGATTTTAACCCAGTGAGACCCATGGCAAACTTCTGACTTACAGAACCGTAAGATAATAAATTTGTATGGTTTAAGCCATCAAGTTGGTGATAACTTATCATAGAAGCAATAAGAAACTAATACATTCGTCACTTATATGACTAGGACTGAAACAATATCTGAAGACAATGACATTTCCCAAGGGTCTGAGTAAAGTTCCTAATGTTCTATCCTAGAAGTGAATGTAGTGGGGCGCCTGGGTGGTTCAGTCGGTTAAGCAACTGCCTTCGGCTCAGGTCATGATCCTGGAGTCCCGGGATCGAATCCCGCATCGGGCTCCCTGCTCAGCAGGGAGTCTGCTTCTCCCTCTGACCCTCTTCCCTCTCGTGCTCTCCATCTCTCATTCTCTCTCTTTCAAATAAATAAATAAAAGCTTTAAAAAAAAAAAGAAGTGAATGTAGTAATTAGGACTGACCCCCTTACACAAGACAAGCATTCTTGAAATCATGGGAATTATCTGAGGAAAAGGACTCTAGAGAGGAAGAAAGACCTCTAAATAAGCAGGACAGAAGCATTAAGACCTTTAATTTTAATAGCAAAAGGCATATGACCTCAAATTGTACCTGCAAGCTGGTAAAGCAGAACATATTAGTTACACCAAAAAAGTGCCATGGTCTCTAGTTTGGAAAGCTGGCCAGAATAATGGTATCAACAACCAAAATAAAGAAGTTGGGAAAATGAGCTAAATTTGCAGAGCAGTTGAAGCCTTTGATTTTGAATCTTATTAGATTTGAAATGACAGGGGTCATCACTGGTTTCAAACTTATTCTGCCAATTAATAGTTTGTCAATATATTTTTTTAAGATTTTATTTATTTGACAGAGAGAGAGAGAGAGAGAACAAGTAGGCAGAGAGGCAGGCAGAGGGAGAGGGAGAAGCAGGCTCCCCGCTGAGCAGGGACCCCCCCCCCCCCCGATGCGGGGCTTGATCCCAGGACCCTGGGATCACGACCTGAGCCGAAGGCAGCCGCTTAACCGAATGAGCCACCCAGACGCCCCAATAGTTTGTCAATATTAAGCAGATTTCCATATCACAATGAAACCATATATAGAAACTAAACTTCTATCTACTTGTGGTTCTACTTTAAAATTAATCCATGGTTTCTTTAGATTTAATTCTGCTAAACTTGAGTCAGCCACCCATTAACTGCACATGTCTTTCTACTGCTGGTTGGCAAGGCAAGGCTACCTCCCCATGGTATTCATTAGTACTGTTCACCAAATATTTCTAGGACTTTTCCCAGACAGAAAGTTCTGCTCTTCTCCACCTTCTTTTTTTTTTTTTAAGATTTTTTAAATTTATTCATTTGAGAGAGAGAGAGAGCGAGTGTACACAAACAAGCAAGGGGAGAGGCAGAGCGGGAGGGGGAGGGAGAAGCAGACTCCCCTCTGAGCTGGGACTCCATCCCAGGACCTGGAGATCATGACCTGAGCCGAAGGCAGACGCTCAACCATTTGAACCACCCAGGTGCCCCTCTTCTCCACCTTCTGTAAAGTTAGTTGTGGCCAACAAATTTGCTTTGGCCGTTGAAAGTGACATGTTTGAAATTCAAAATGTGTTCATCACAGTCCCTTTTGAGTATTGCAGTTAACATGGAAGCCTGTATCAAGATGAAGCTTTAATCAGTCCAGAACTCTTGAGTTCCTACAGTGAACAAAGCCTCAAACCCCTGCACTACCTTGACAATCTCCAATGGGTATGTAGCTTGAGTGCAAAACAAACTTCTATCATGTTAACTCACTAAAACTTACAGTTATTTATAACTTCAGCATTACCTAGTCTATCTTAACCTATGTACTGCCTAAACAAAGTCAAACTTTTCCTTTATAAAACTTATTACCAGAATTGTATTTATTGATTATATTTGTACCAAAATGGACACTGTGTGCTGCCTACCTAGAATTCATACCCCCACTTTGCCAACCTTATTAAGACTTTCCAAACTGCATAGCAATTCAGTGTAGGTGTGACTTCTACTTCTGCTTGGGATGTAAAAAAAAAGTGCAAAGAATTTTGCTCCCACAATGACAAAAAAAAGCCAGACAATCTGCAAAAGCATACATTTTCTTGAGTACACCAGACAGCTGAGGTTGCAAGGCAACCAAGTAACTTGAGCTCCAAGGAGAAATGGGCCACACAGTTTAGACCTCTGGCAGAGTAAGAAATAATGCAACAAAAAGTTTAACGAATTGCTAAAGGTCATGTGTAGGCTAGTATATCAGTTTGGAGCCTCAGACACAAAGGGAGATTGCACTTGCCAAGTTTTTCCCACAAGCTCAGTGGTAATCAGATGAATGATTAGGGGCAGGGCAGGAGATCATAGAGAACCCCAAATGTTGCAGACATAAAGGAGGTAATTGGCAGCTGCTAGGAATTGGGCATAAAACCTCCCAGACCCTTTTTCATCCAGACTCTTCTATCCTATGAAGCAAAAGCCATAAGCCACTGGATAAGGGGTAGCAAACACTTTGGCCCCCAGGGCACAGACAAATCTCCCTTGTGGATAGGGGAAGTGTAGAAGGAAAGACCTATATCTTTTCAGGGGGAGGCAGGAAATTCTCTTAGGCCCTGGATCCTACACTGATAAGCTGAGATCCAGTATTGCTGAGGAAGGAGCAGGAAACTCTTGTCCAAGACAAACCATAGATAAAAGGCTGAGTTGGCTTCCACAGAGAGGAGAGTGAAGAAGAACCACCTCCCAAGGCCCAGGCACACAGAACCTCCCTAAGACTGAGACTGGACTAGGACACAGAAAATCTCTATCACAAACCCAGCCTAACACTGAGTGTGGAGAGAGAGAGCCCCTCTGTGGCATAAGAATGCAGGGGCAATTGAAAGCGCGCGGGGCGGGGGGGGGGGCCTGGGTGGCTCAGATGGTTAAGCGTCTGCCTTCGGCTCAGGTCATGATCCCGGGGTCCTGGGATCGAGTCCCACATCCGGCTTCCTGCTCCTTGGGAGCCTGCTTCTCCCCCTGCTTCTCTCTCTCTCTCTCCTCTGTCTCTCATGAATAAATAAAATCTTTAAAAAAAAAAAAGAAAGCGCAGGGGGAAGCAGGAACACTGAGAGAAACTCTCTGGCACACGAGCCCCCATGCTAAGCATAAGGAAACAGCATCTTCCTGCTAAATGAATTTGAAGTCTGTGATGTACAAAGCCCCAGCCCAGCTCCACTCCTAACTAGATTGATAACCCCCAACATTAACAACCTGTCAGAAGAAGAGGTGTGTTCATCATCAGGTGTGGACACTGCTTACCAGAAAATAGTACTGTTTTACACATAATGTCCAGCATTCATTAGAAAACCATGAGACACAGAAACAAAGATCCCATTGTCAAGAGACAAAGTAGTCAACAGAAATGGAGTCAGAGATGAGCCCGATGTTGGAACTATCAGATAAGGACTTCAAACTAACTAGTGAAAAAAAGGGGGCAAAATGCATGAACAAATGGGGAATTTCAGTAAATAGATGAAAATTATAAGAAAGAGTCAAAGGCAAGTGCTATTCAGAGATAAATATTTCTTTTGATGGACTTATCAGTGTACTCAACAAAGCTGAGGAAAGAAGAACAAGTTATCCAAACCAATACAGGTTTCTCCAGCTACCCGAAAGTACAGCATTTCTATGAAATCTTCCCTAAGCTGAAATGGCATAAAATGAAGAGGCAATAACCATAAATGTATATGGAAAATTTTTTTTGCGTTCCCAGACCCAAAAAATAACCTCTCTTAGTCTTTTCTGATACCGTAGAACACATCTTGCTAACAGATGCACAAAATAAATCAAGAAAAGCACAGATGCTCACAGACACAGTGCAAAGTCATGGTGGCTTGGTGCTGAGATGCTGAGTGTAGTTCTTGGGGAAGGATCTTGGCAGTGCCACTCTCTCTGCGTGGGGTGCATACTGCCTCTATAGTAGCTCACAGCAAAACAAACACTGAACACTATTTTTGCTTTTTGTCTTTTTTGGTAAAAGCAAAAATCTTCTTCTGATTTCTTTCAGATAGCAAAAACAGGTACTGATGTAGGTCTTTCATAAAAGCAAAGTGGTGTTATGCAAACCTTTTGAAAAGTAGGGGATGCCAGTAACCAAAGAGAAAAAAAGTGAAAAACAAATAGAACAACAATAAAATCAGCTGTGAGACAGTATCAAAAATCCTACATATGTGTGGTTGGAGTTCCACAACGGGAAGAGAAGGGAAATGGGCCTTTAGAAATATCTGCAGAGATAATGAGGAAGTACATTCCAAAAATAATAAAATCAAACTGCATATCCAAGAAATTTATCTACTCCCAAATCAGGAGAGGCCCCTCATCCTGATAAGCCTGATTCACATCAGTAAGGAACAATCTGTCTTGTCACAGCAATTAGGGATGGTCACCTAACCCCGGTCCCAAACAATTCATGATGTTCCTTTGACCCCAGGAATTGTTTGGTTAGAGGTTCAGAAAGTGGGCATTGTAGCCTAAATTGATCCAAATAGAGTGAAGACCAATACTTTTGTTTCATGGCTGAGGGTAGACATACTCTCCGGATAGTAACAAAAAAGTAAATAGCCCTAAGATCTTCTGGCAGCCCTTTGTCTACCATGATGAAAGCCAACTTGAGGACAAGCCAATACACGAAATAGGTCAGAACTAAGAGAGACTGAGTAAAATCTTAATCAAATAGTATCTGAGGCCCAAACTACAGTTGGATGTTTTAGTTATGCAAGTGAATAAATTCACTTATTGTTTAAGCAAATTAAATTTGAATTTTCTCAAATCTCATTTGCAAGTAACAAAACCCATCTTAACTGATGTAGAACCCTAGCACTGGTATTAAGAGTTGTTTTAGAGAAGGCTCCAATTCAGCTCTCAGATGTTTTCTTGTTTTGAACAAAATTTCTAATTCCCAAAGGAGGTGTACTTGTTTTCCAAAAGAAAAACAATCGTGTCAGGAGACTACTACCTTTTACGAAGCAACTTTTGTCTTTGCTCTATTTGGATCAATTTGTTGTAATAAGGAAGCCTATTTTAGTTATTCACTTATTCATTCATTCATTCATTCAATAAATATTTATTGAGCACTTACAATATTCCATTGGGGCGCCTGGGTGGCTCAGTCGTTGGGCATCTGCCTTTGGCTCAGGTCGTGATCCTGGGGTCCTGGGATAGAGCCCCACATCAGGCTCTCTGCTCAGCGGGAAGCCTGCTTCTCCCTTTCCCTCTGCCGCTCCCCCTGCTTGTGCTCTCTCTCTCTGTCAAATAAAATCCTTAATAAAATAAAATAAAATAATAAACCTCTCAAAAAAATATTCCAGGCATTATATCTAGCATTGGAAATACATTGGTGAATAAGACACATTTATTTATTTTGGTTGTGAACAATTTATGAATAGCATGATAGCTGTATCAGACTCTAGTTACTCCTTTCTCATTTTCTGGTATCCTTCATTAGCAATGTATCATTCTTTGAATATAAATAACTTGAGTCCTAAGTATTAGATATTTTCAGGTGCTATAGCAGGGGAATTGCAGGTGCTTGCAGGGGAATGTCCACCAGCTATTCTGTCAAGCATAAGACATGTTTACAAATTTAAAAAAAAATATTTTTATTGAAAACAATTAAGTTATATTTCAGAAGAATGCTTTGGTTATAAACAGACAGCATCTGACTTAGCTGTCTGAAAGATTATAGAGCTTGGCTAGTCCATGCATTCTTCCACCCAAATGAGCTTGTCAAGAGCTCAAACCAGGCGAGAATGCCAGAAATCTCAACTTTATTTGGTGAAGCAACATTCAGTTTAGGCCCTGGAATTCATTCAGTCACAGAATCACAGGATTTGGTAGGCAGAAAAACTCTGATCTAGGAGCACTGGTAGAATCAGTGAGCCCAGGTTCTAGTCCATCATTAACAGTATAGAAGGGTGCCCTAAGTGAGTTGTTTTAACTTTTATGCTTCATCCATCAAATGACCATAATAATATTTGTCCCCATCAACTACACAAAAATATGAGAATTGATTGAGATAGTTGTTTTGAAAATTCTTGGAAAAGCATGAAGTACTACATTAAGAGGAGTAATCATCATTGGATGCTGTATAGTATAGAATGTGTGAGGTTTTGTTTTGTTGTTGTTTTTTAAAGATTTTATTTATTTATTTTACAGAGAGAGAGAGACAGCGAGGGAGGGAACACAAGCAGGGGGAGTGGGAGAGGGAGAAGTAGGCTTCCCGCTGAGCAGGGAGCCCCATGCGGGCCTCAATCCCAGGACCCTGGGATCATGACCTGAGCCAAAGGCAGACGCTTAACGACTGAGCCACCCAGGTGCCCCTGTTTTGTTGTTTTTAATCATAGAGCCGAAGTTGGTGAGTTTAGATCTGTTTCAATGACTTTCACAAAAATTATGAAACAGAGTGATTAGTTCTTTTTTTTTTTAAGATTTTATTTATTTGACAGAGACACAGCGAGACAGGGAACAAAAGCAGAGGGAGTGAGAGATGGAGAAGCAGGCTTCCAGCTGAGCGGGGAGCCCAATGTGGGGCTTGATCCCAGGACCCTGGGGCCATGACCTGAGCCGAAGGCAGACGCCTAATGACTGAGCCACCCAGGCACCAAAGAGTGATTATTTCTAATCTTAATGTGTACAAGGGGTAAAGAGAAGGATGCTTATTTATAGCATTTGTAATTTGTCTATGGTTAATGTTAGTTCTTAAGTCAATCCTAAAGTTAAAGAACACTGTTTGATATCCTATACCAATTTAAGGAATACTTTTAACAGAGCTACTGTGTTAGGTTGGTTGCACTAATAGTCTTTTTTTTTTTTTTTTTTTTTATTCATGAGAGACAGAGAGAGAGAGAGAGAGAGAAGCAGAGGGAGAAGCAGGCTCCCAAGGAGCAGGGAGCCCGATGCGGGACTCGATCCCAGGACCCTGGGATCATGACCTGAGCTGAAGGCAGACGCTTAACCATCTGAGCCACCCAGGGGCCCTGCCCTAATAGTCTTAATTCTTCCCTACTTCCTGTATTCACGCTTATGTCTTTAAAAAATTTACCTTGCCCAAAATGAGGTCTGGCTTTTCCCCTTGGTTTTTGGGAGGTAATCTCACGCCTGATAGGAGTATCTTTGTTTGCCTGGGGGTCTTGGAGCCCACTGAATAATCTAACAATGTGAGTTAGGGTGGGGATTGGCCATACCCAATAGCCTTAGAATAGGGATTCTCCATACCAGAAAGCCCAACAATGTGATTTACAGTTGGAGCTTTGGATGATGGAGCCCCAGTAGAAACTCTGGACTCCAATGCTCAAGTGAGTTTCCCTGGTCAGCAACATCCTGTATGTACTGTCCCTCATTGATGCTAGAAAAGTAATGCATCCCAAGTGTGTGGGTAGAGAACAATGGGAGCTCCACTTTTGGTACTTCTCCAGATTCCACCTAATGTGCTTCTCCCCTTGGCTGATTTTAATCTGTATCCTTTCCCTCTAATAAGCCATAATCACGAGTGTAATAGCTTTCAGTAAGTTCTGTGAGTCCTATCAAAACTGAGAATGGTTTTGGGAAGCCTTGAAATTTGTAGTTGGTATCAAAGTGAGAGTCATCTCTTGTGGGGACTTGGCATATTTCCATGTGTGCTTTTACCATCTGCCATCATCATCAAAAGAATGTGCCCATGCTAGCTTGCTAGCAAATGAGAGACACATGGAGCACCCCCACTGTCCTAGCCAAGACCATTTTAGATTATCTAACAGTGTACCACCCCTAGGCATATAAATGAGCTTAACTAAGATCAGCAGAATCACCTAGCCAACCACTCCAGGTGTGTGGGTAATAAACACTTGTAAGCTTCTGTGATTTTGTGCTTGTTTGTTATGAAGCATTATTGTTTTAATAGATAATTGATAACAGCTATCTCCCAAGCTTCCATTGTAATGTAGGAACAAAGACAGTATGGAAAATGTAAATCAGGGGGAAATCTCTAAATTCTTTTCACCCAACATCGAAAACATAATGATCATATATCTGGATAATACTTTTGTTATAAAATATTAGAGATTTAGGGATATCTCCAACTGAGGCTTAAAGAAGTAAAATAATCACCAGATTAAGTAACAAAAAATTACATTTGCTTTGGGAATATAATGGCACACAATATATACTTTTTCTGATACTCAGAACCTCTTTAGATATTGGGGTAAAGGTGAAACTATACAAGACACTAGAGAAGTGAAAGTTATTTAACTATAGTCATAACTCATTATTGAAAGCCTTTGCCAGGGGTGCCTGGGTGGCTCAGATGGTTAAGCATCTGCCTTCAGCTTAGGTCATGATCTCAGGATCCTGGGATCAAGCCCCATATCAGGCTCCCTGCTTGGTGGGGAGCCTGCTTCTCCCTCTCCCTCTACTGTTCCCCCTGCTTGTGCTCTCTCGCTCTCTCTCTCAAATAAATAAATAAAATCTTTAAAAAAGAAAGAAAGAAAGAAAGCCTTTCCCAGATCTTTCAACTGATAATGAAACCGGTAATTTTTTATTAACTTCTGCCAATTTTCTGATGGAGCCGCTAGTGACTACTAGACTGCTAGTGAAATGGTTCACAGTCATTTAAAAAAGGGGGTTGAGGGCGCCTGGGTGGCTCAGATGGTTAAGCGTTTGCCTTCGGCTCAGGTCATGATCCCAGGGTCCTGGGATCGAGTCCCGCATCGGGCTCCCTGCTCCTAGGGAGCCTGCTTCTCCCTCTGCCTCTCTCTCTCTCTCTGTCTCTCATGAATTAAAAAAAAAAAAAGTTTAAAAAAAGGGGGGTTGGGGAGCAAAAGCAAAGAGAGTAAGAGTTCAATTAACAGGAAATTGAAACCCAGTCTAGTGACTGCATTATGCTAACAAAATCATGTATTCAAATTAATTTTTAACTTGGTATACCATAATTGTTCTGTTTTATCTTATCTTCCAGCTGAGTATGGTCTTGGTTCCATTCATTGCTATGTGTTAAGCATCATTCCATATTTGGGAAGGTAGAGGAGAAGGAAACCTATTGTACTTTGCTCCTGAAGAGTAGAGTAAGGACCTCCCAGTGTTTATGGCACCACTGGCTATG
The DNA here is from genome assembly GCF_037043125.1 of Eumetopias jubatus. Taxonomy (NCBI): domain Eukaryota; kingdom Metazoa; phylum Chordata; class Mammalia; order Carnivora; family Otariidae; genus Eumetopias; species Eumetopias jubatus. The sequence continues at coordinate 55,128,286 of NW_028274823.1, read as the reverse complement.
TAGATAGGGCTCTTTGAAAGTGGCTTATTATTTAAGGGACCCTCACGTAAACCCCTTCCCACCCATTTGCTTAGATCTTTTTCTTGTCCCACATGTAATGAGACACAATCCAACCATAAACCTGCCAGCAGAATGAAGTTGTAATTTCTCTCCAAGTTTGCTCAGGTACACCCTACATCCTATGTCCATTCCCGTAAGTGGCCAAAGACTGAGTAAATGAGCTGTTGTCTCACATGCTTGCATGTTAACTCACTCTCTCTCTCTCTCTCTCACACACACACACATTATACGCACATATACATGCATAATTAATTTCTGATGGCAGAGGCAGTATGTTATTCACCATTGTAACCTCAATTCTAGCATGATGCCTGGCATATTACAGATGTTCAATAAATATCTGTTCAGGGGCGTCCGGGTGGCTCAGTCAATTAAGCATCTGCCTTCAGCTCAGGTCATGACCCCAGGGTCCTGGAATGGAGCCCTGTATTGGGCTTCTGCTTCTCCCTCTGCCTGCCTCTCCCTGTGCCTGTGCTCATGCTGTCTCTCTCTTTCTCTCTCACAAATAAATAAAATCTTTAAAAATAAATAAATATCTGTTCAATGAATTAATAAACACATATCTTCAAATACATCGTTACTTTTGGGGTGCCTGGGTGGCCAGCTGATTAAGCATCTGACTCGGTTTTAACTCAGATCATGATCTTGGGGATATGCGATTGAGCCCTGCGTGGGGTTCTGCACTCAACCCCGAGTCTGCTTGAGCTTTTCTCTCTCCCTCTCCTTTTGCCCCCCACCCCCCGCACATGTGTGAGCGTTCACGCTCTCTCTGCTGTATCTGGTGCCTATTAACAGTCCCAGGTACATTTAGTATTCATTAAATACACGTTGAATGAATGTGCTTCAAAACTGTCTTCTCCTATAAAGTAAGAAAAGAGCAGAACCAAAGTAGTTTTGCTAGACTGCTTTCAGTCCTAAGGAATCCTGCCACGGTTGATCAAGGGATGCATTCTAACATAAGCTCATACACATTTAGACACAGTCGGGTCTTTTTAAATTGGCAGAATTTCATGAAATGTTAGAACTAGTTCTAAAGTGGGCATACAGAGACAGAAAGGGTGAGAGTTATCTGAGTTCCTGCCCCAACACTCTTTTCCTCCCCCACAAAATATGCCTTCTGTGTACTAGGATGGGTTTAATGACTACCTTTTTGTTATTCAAAAGTGAATCTACTGCTTCTTCAAAGACAAGGTCGGTAGTTTTTCTGGTAATGGATTTAGAAGATCTTAGATCATGCTTTTTGACACTCACGGTTAACTTTGCTGTTGGAGTGGATAGCAGCATGCCTCTGGATTAAACTACAATTCCCAGAGTGCATCTCTAGGTGAATTCTGGGAAGTGTGGCAAAAGCGTGCTTGCAACCATGGTTAATTTTGGACGACTTAACAGCCAGCATGAAAAGAGAACTACATTTCCCAGAGTGCATCTCTAGGGGATTCTGGGAAGTGTGGCAGAGGCCACAATAGTCCCTCTGGGGAAGGGAAGGCCTACTTCCCAGGAACGTTAGGAGTTCCCTGCTTTCTGCTGATTCTTGAGGCCTAGGAAGACACCCTCCCCCAACAGAATTCAGAGTGAGTACAGAGGAACAGAAAACTGTTGAGGTTCTAAGCCCAGGAGGGATTTTATGGGAAGGCATAATCAAAACTTGAAAAAAGCTCTTGGTCATAGCATTTTGTGATTTTAGCTTAGTCTTTTCCTTCTTGCAGAAACCAGGGAATGGCCACAGTTTTGCATCATAACTTAAGGAACTATCCTTTTAACTAAAGCTAATATTTTTCTGGAACTTTCTTGGAGAGTTATTTAAAAATAGAATTTGCTTACTTTTTTTGCATTGTGCCTGCATTATTTTTGAATTAAGGGAGGAAACATTTTTTAGAAAGCAAACCATAAAGCTACTTAGTGAGACCTTGAAATCTGTATCTCATGGCTCCTCAGTTTTGTGTATTTCCTCATTCCATTGAGGTGCACAGTAACGAATAGAAGGAACTGAAAAGGGCTCTCTCAAACACTACCAAACTTCTTGGTAGAAATAACCACAGAGATTCGAGATGAGCCTTTTCTTCATGCTGTAGTATTTTACAAAGTAATCTTTCTTCTGTTAAAATGAACAGGATGAGAAATGTGGGAATCACTTATTACAGGTGCTTGAGAGAAATTGTTAATCTTAACACCCTTGCCTCTTCATTGAATAGTTTTCAGTAAAAATAATAATATCTTTCATCTCTATCAGTCCTTGTACTTTTAAAATACATAATCATAAATGAATGTTGAAAAATGCTTTCCCATATATTTCTCAACACATGAGTTTTGGAGCCAGATAGCCCTGGGTTTGAAACTGCTGCTATCTAAATTGTGATTTCAGATTAGTTAAAGCTTTATCTTCCTCACTTGTAAAATGGGATAAATTCATTCATTCATTCATTCATTCATTCATTCATCTATCTATATTGTGTTTTACATGGTGATAGAGACAATGCTAGGTGCTATAGATAGGGGAAGATACAATCCCAACCCTTGAGGATTGTACAGTCTAACAGATCTGAGAATTGGGTGTGGGAAAACCTGACATGGTTGTAATACACTTTAGATCCATTTTCTCTCCTTCCTTCCCCTGTGAGAAGTGAGACAGAAACCAAGCTCCTACGAGTTAGGTGACAGCTATAGATCACAAATTCAGTCAGTGGGAGAGCCCAGAATAAAAGTCCGGAGTCTCTTCAGTGCTTACTTGCCTGTTCCTTCCTCGGTTTGGAGATACGCACAGACAGTGTAAACAAAACAGAAGGCAGCCCTGGGCTTGTCATCTAACGTAAAATAACGGCGCTGTATTTTCTCCAAAACTTGTTTCGTGAATAGTGAACTTTTATCCCCAGAATGCCGCCAGGAATAAAATACCATAATACTTGTCAATCCAAACAAAAACAATTCTGTCTGTAATGTGGATTTGAGTATCATGGCAGGTTTACCAGTTGTTCTGCAGCATGTTTACTAAAGGTAAGCCCTTGAGCCAATACACTTTGAATAAAACATTGCACTGAAGACCCCTAAAAGAGTAAAAAATCACAAACTATTTAGAAATAAGTAACAAATTTTCCCTGCATTAGATTTCTAAATAGTAATGGAGTTATAAGAAATTATATTTTCATTCTAAAAGTAATTTCACATATCCTCATTGTTAAAAGACTTTTTTTTTTTGTACTGAGGTACACAAAGAAAACAACACATATAGAGGTTGGTTCCTATAATGTGTTTCTATGATATTATGGAAAATGCTGGAAATGTACTATAATATTCTAAAATCTAGAATGGTCAAAACCACAGTAAATAAATGAGCACAGGACATCAAACAGTTTGCAAAAGGGGAACTAAAACTATTAAATCTCAAAACACTTTCAATCTTGGTAGTTATCAAAAAAATATAAAATGAAAGTTCTTTTTTTTTTAAACCAGACACTACTGAATCTTGTAAGTGTGGCAATGTGTAGAAAGAGCCATATGACTTTAAACTAAATTTTATCCCAGTAATTCTACTTCGGGAAACTTAAAAAGTAAACTGAAAATATCAGCACACAGGTATTTAGTGGTATCTTATTTCTGGTAATTTAAAATCAGAGCAACCTCAATGTCTAAAATCGGGAATGTTTAGCAAAATAAGGATGAGTCTACCTGAATGTAGTATTTTGCAGCTAAAAAAAATTATATACCTTATACAAAAACATGGAAAACTGCTTGTGATGTGTTTCATGAAAGCAAGTTGACAAAAATGTGTCCTCTGATTACAAATATGTAGAAGTTGTATGTGTAAAAAGATTAGAAAATACATAAGTTATATTTATGTGGCCATATTATGGACACCCTCACAATTCTCTTTTCTAGATGTCCTGTAATGTAATTATGTTAATTTTATAATTTTAACGATCTATTTAGAAGAGAAAAATATAGTTAAAGCTGATTTTTAAGGAAATCGTTTTCTCTTCTTTGACTTTTCAATAATCTCTATACTGTTTTTATATAAGATGTGTATAAAAATATTCAAGGGACCATTTAGAAAAGGAATTAGACTTAATTTTTATCTACTAGGTTTATGACTATACCAATGAAGGTGCAGTTCTCAGTTGAAATAAGTCTGGTTTTCCTCTTGATTGTTAATATTTTTTCAAAAGTTACATTAAGAACTTGACTTTGTTTTTTATAAGCTCTGTGACCATCCCATGAGTCAGCAGACCATGATAATCCACAACTGGCTAAGGTTAATTTCGTAACAGAAACTAGGCAAAGCATCAGGCAGCCAAAAACAGTGGGCCACACAGATTAGTTGGTAGTTATAGCTCAACCAAACAGCTCTTGGCTCTCAGGATTCAAGGAACTCACCAAAAGAATTCCTTTTGGCTCCCTGGGAATGTGCTGAGGTACTCCTGTTGATGATATGGTATGTGTACTTATAGTCACTTTAAAAATACAAATAGATACATATCTAATTTATGTTTACTGATATGTATATGTCCTTTTCTTTTTCTTTTCTTTTTTTAGAGAGGGAGAGAAGCGGGGACAGGCAGGGACAGAGGGAGAGGGAGAGAGAGAGTTTTAAGCAGACTCCACACCCAGTACAGAGACCAACGCAGGACTCGATCTCACAACCCTAAGATCATGACCTGAGCTGAAATCAAGAGTTGGATGCTTAACCCACTAAGCCACCCAGGCTCCCCTATGTCCTTTCCTTTATAAATTAATTAGATCATGGTAAACCAACCAAATAATTGCTTTTCTTACTTAAACATATATTGTGAATATCTTTCCCTGTTACTATGTATGAATGTTTCCACTGTTATCTTGTATTTATTTATTTATTTATTTTTTTAAGATTTTATTTATTTATTTGAGAGAGAAAGAATGAGAGACAGAGAGCATGAGAAGTAGGAGGGTCAGAGGGAGAAGCAGACTCCCCGCCGAGCAGGGAGCCCAATGCGGGACTCGATTCCAGGACTCCAGGATCATGACCTGAGCCAAAGGCAGTCGCCCAACCAACTGAGCCACCCAGGCGCCCATTTATTTATTTATTTTAAAGATTTTATTTATTTGAGAGAGAGAGAGTAGGGAAGAGGGGCCGAGAGAAAGGGTAAGAGAGAATCCCAAGCAGACTCCTTGATGAGCGCAGAGCCTGATGTGGGGCTCGATCCTAGGACCCTGAGACCATGACCTGAGCCAAAACCAAGAGTCAGATGCTTAACTGAGCCACCCAGGCACTCTTCTATTTATTTTTAAGAGCTGTATATTATTCCCCTTTATCATACCTTTCAGTTAACATTCCTATACATATCCTTCTTAGGATAAATTCATAGAAGTGGAATTGCTAGGTGAAAGGCATGTTTATTTAACATTTCAATAGATATTCCGAAATTGCCGCCCAAAAATATTGTACCAATTTACATTCTCAGAGTTTGTACCTGAGACATATACATATGACATACCCATATACAAGAAATATATTTCTTCCAGTATATCACACAAGTCTTTTAATACTCTCCTAGAGTGCTTTGTAACCCACATATCACATGTTCCCTTCTGGGAAAGCTATGTTTGTTTTCTTTCTCCTACTAGAGTCCCTTGATGGTAGGTTTTTCATCAGAACATTTCTGTGTTTCTTAAAGGACCTTGCATAAAGTCAATTTTCAATAAACACTTTTTGTTGAATGTCTTTGCTAAATATATTTTACCCTTGGCTAGGACATAGATTGTAGCCAAAACTGTCCAAGGATTAGTCATCAGTGATTCATAATTATGCAACCAAGAAGTAAGCCTAAACTTTAGATATTCCTCAGTGATTTGTTTAGTGTCAAAGCTTGCTTTGGTTATTTAACTGTACTGATTTTCTCATTTCAGTGGAACTTCTTGACTTTTATTGCCAATGTGAAATGTACTTCTCATGGGGAATAAAATACTGATACACAATTTAAAAGGAATCACCTGCAGAATGGATTCATAAGATACAGAATTTTTTTTCTCTCACAAAGGAATACACAAAATAGAAAATATCTTAGATTCATGTAGATTTGCATAGCTGCCTTTTGAAATATTTTCTTGATGGCCATGATTTTTGTATTTTTCTTATCTATAGGATTCCTCTTACTTCATTCTCAGAGGAACTTTGGCTTTCATATACTCTCCATTACTCTGGAGACATTCCCAGTCTTACCTGGTCTTAGAGTAATGCTAGCTGCTGGAACAAACTTCAAAAGTTCAGTTGCTTAGTATGGTAGAAGTTTATTTCTCACTCATAAATCGTCCAAAGTGTGTGTTGTGGGGGGGGTCCTTTGGTTGGCAGGTGGCTTTTCTCCATGTTGTGATTCAAGGATCCAGGCTTCTTCATCTAATACTCTGCCATTCCAGAGTCTTCCAAGCAGAAGGAGGAAAGAGGATGAAGGCATACCCACTTCTTTTTTTTCATTTAAAAAATTTTTTTTAAGATTTTTTTTTAAAATTTATTTGACAGAGAGAGACACAGCAAGAGAGGGAACACAAGCAGGGGGAGTGGGAGAGGGAGAAGCAGGCCTCCTACTGAGCAGGGAGCCCGATGAGGGGCTCGATCTCAGGACCCTGGGACCATGACCTGAGCCAAAGGCAGACGTCTGCTTAACGATTGAGCCACCCAGGCGCCCCTCATTTTTAAATTATTTAAAGATTTATTTAATTTATTTTAATTTATTAAAATAAATTATTTATTTATTTTAGAGAGAGAGAGTGTGTGTGCACACATGCGTGAATGGGGAGAAGGGCAGAGAGAGAGGGAGAGAGAGAATCTCAAGCAGACTCCAAGCCGATGGTGGAGCCTGGTGCGGGGCTTGATCCTATCACCCTGAGATCAGGACCTGAGATGAGACCAAGAGTTGGATGCTCAACCAACTGAGCCACCTTGGCACCTCCTAGGCATACCCACTTCTTAGCTGCTTCAGCCTAGAAGAGATATACATCACTTCCACTCACATTCCACTGTTAAGAACTACTTTTGTCACTGCTTAGATAGAAGGAGAGAAATGTAAATTGTGGCTTATTCTCTAACTTCTAGCAACAATTCTACAATATGGAAGGAGGAACATATTTTTTTGTAGATAGCAGAGTCTCACAATAACCTATTAGGTAGGCAGAACAGGTTGCCATTTTGTAGATTAGAAAAGAGGTACTAAAAAGTTGAAATCCCACAGCTAGTTAGTGGCACAAATGCAATTTCGAAGCCAGATCATCTGACTTCTATTCAGTTTCTTTCCTTAATATTAAAAAGTAATCCTATCCTGGCTTAAAGTATAACCCTCTTGGTGATTCATTACTTTAAATTGCATACTATGACTTTTTTTTTTAACTCCTCTTTTCTCTAAGGACCTGACAATGTCCCTGTATTGTGGAATTGCTTGCAGGAGAAAATCTTTTTGGTACTTTAGGCTGCTGTCAACTTATGTCACTAAGACCCGGTGAGTTGTGACCAACCTGAGCTCTGATTATTCTCTCTTTGGCCCATTAAATTATAAAATATAAATATCTTAAAATACTACATTGAGGATTAAGGATACATGATTAAGATTTACATATAAGGATAATCATTGCAAATTATTTATAATTGGAAAGATTCTAAATAAACTAAATTTCCAATATTACCTAAAATATCTGACATACTTAAATATTAAGTTCTATTAAGATAAGAACTTTGTCTTTCCCAGTATGGTACCCCTCGTGCATAAAACAATACCCGGCGCATAGTAGGCACTGAAGGATTGTTGAATGGATGAATGAACAAGATTTAATTTAATTTAATTAATTTAAAATTAATTAAAATTAATTTAAAATAATTTAAATGATGGTACACCCCTATGATGGAATTAAAAACTATACTGAATAATAACAGTTCATGAAGTTTCCTGAAAAAAGATAGAAAATTCTAATTCCCTCACCCCTCACCTCTAAGAAAGAACTAAACCACCAGTTAAAGGTAGACCAGGAAAAAAAAAAACCTACGCCAGTACAGGATGATGGTAAAGGACTTCTTTGTCACAGCCTGGGCAAATTTGAAATCTGTGAATTTGAAATCACTAGCCTGTTCTCATAGTTTTGGGGTTTAAATTTGCACCATCTGTGTTATGGTCCCCAAACCCCAACCTAAGAAAAGAATGTAAGTAGTAGTCGTAGACTTATAGGACCCCTGGGCACCTTGCAGAAGCAAGGTAAAACTCCTCTGAAGAGATACACTCATAACCCAGGGCTTCCTAAATGAAAAGCTCTGCCAAACATGAGTGCCCGGTCCAGAATTTAAAGGCACGTAAGCATACAGTATTACATGAACAAGAGTGAGAAAAGAAAACTGCAGTACTTAAATTATTGTAGGTTATTTGCAGCACTCAGGCTGAGACTCTGAGAACAATAACTGAATTATTGAACAGTTATTGAATGGTCTAAAAATGCCTATGTTAAAGTGATTTAAAATTTTTTTTTATTCATGTGACAGAGAGAGAGAGAGAGAGAGAGAGAGAGAGAGGGAATATGAGCAGGGGAGAGAGGCAGAAGGAGAGGGAGAAGCAGACTCCTCGCTGAGCCAGGAGCCTGATGTGGGGCTTGATTCCAGTACCCTGAGATCATGCCCTGAGCTGAAGGCAGACGCTTAACCATCTGAGCCACCCAGGCGCCCCTGTTAAAGTGATTTTAAAATGAGTAAAAAGTCATGAGAGAATGAAATTCTATCAATAAAGAACATGGCATGAAAAGAATGATAAGAAAAAAAGGCTACAACTTAATAGGTATGACTCTGAATATACCTATGTACAGATACCAATAAATAGTTTGAAGAATTCCCGGGTGTAAACAGTGATAATCTCTGAATGGTGAGATTCTTGATTTCCCTTTTTTGAACAAATTGCTAACTGTATTTTCTGACTTTTATGGGATGACTTTGTATTTTTGTAAGTAGGAAAACAAGTTTGTGTCTGATAATCTTAGTGTTGTTTCCATGCTATTATAACTAAAGGGGGAAAATTAGTTTTTCAAATTAGTGTTCCTGATCGAGAAAGAATATGTAAGGAACTTTTTGGATCTCAGTTCCAGCTCCAGTGAGGCCCCAGATTTAAGACCTGGGTGTTTATGTAGGTGTTTCGCTTTTTAGGGTCATTAGGGCAAAGCACAGGTTGTACCTCTCTTACTGTTCTTTTAGGAAGGCAGAGGTGTTCTATTGTTTATATTTGGTAACTTCTGAGTGGCACATGTCTCTCCTTTGACATGCATTAAGTCTTTGCCCCAGGAAGTGAGTCACTTATAATAAGTTTAAAAATACCATGAGTATTAAAATCTCAGGTTTCTTTGGTCTTGTGTTTATGAAGAGCTCATTGTAACCCCTTTTATCATATAGTCAAAAATAGGTTCCTAAAGATAACACTGGGGCACATTTATCATTTTGCTTTGTAGTTTTATGTTGAACTAACTTTGTGTTACAAAAGCTCCCAGATCCTACAGGAAATATCTATAAACTGTGTTGCCTACCTCATGACAAAATCTGCCATAAATCTGAGTCTGTTTGGGGCTTTTAATAGGCAAAAATGGTCATCCCAAAGGCTTCAGAAGGAGAATCTACATTCAGTACCTCCTGAATCATGTGGACCCTGACCTGATTTCCAAGGCTCTTGAAGGGATAAACTTAGGTAATCTTTAATGAAGGTGCTTGAAAAGCCTAGATCTGGATCCAGTACTATTTCTTCTAGACAAACTCATGATAGGATGTTGTCTTTTTCCACATTTGTATTTTGGCTATTGAAGATATTACACTTATTAAATAAGCCTAGGTCAAGTATAGGTTTCACTTTCCCATCAGTGGTCTCTGGTAGAGATAAGGAGCTAATGGTGTCCATGTGCAGGACTAGGTGTTGGAAGCACGAATGCATTGAAGATAACAGCTCTTTACCATCCCTAGATTGAAGGAGAGTTAAGGTGTGGTGTTGGCTCTCTGTCTACAAGAATGAAGTCTGCTCCCATCCCTAGATATTCTGTGGTTGATGTTTCCTCACGGTACTTGTTTTCCTTTCACTCCACTGCGTGTAAATTCTTGCCTCACAGCGTAATATTGGCAAAGTACCTTGAGGTTCAATTCAGTAAATATTTATTACCCTTGAAGTTCAATTCAATAAATATTTATTGAATCGAGCCATTCAATATGCTAATTACTGGAGATACAGAACTAAGGCTGACCCTGCCCTTAAGGAGATCCTAGTCTTTCAGGGGAAAGAGCAGTTTAGGATATAAATAAAAGGAAGTAAGTGTGATAGGAGAGGGATGCAAGGACCAAATTCTGAAAGATGAATGCTGTACAAGTAACTGTGGTTTTAATAATGCTTTATTTTCAAAATACAGGTATTTATTTGAACTGAAGGAAGATGATGATGCATGTAAAAAAGCCCAGCAGACAGGAGCATTTTATCTCTTTCATAGCCTGGCTCCTTTGCTTCAGAAATCGGGACACCAATACCAGGCCCCCAGGCATAGCCTACTAGGTAAGCCCAAAGAGGACCAGCAGTACTGTAGACCATCCTGTGGCCATGAATGAATTTCATCCACATCAAATCCCTGAGAAGGATCCTTCAATTTTAGAGTCCAGGTTTTTCAAACTATTTCTACCAATTAATTGTTTAGTGTATAAACCTGAGTTGCCCAAATATTATTTAGTAATGGTATGAACCACTATTGCCTTAAACTAGGGGTCAGTGAAACTGCTGTCCGAATTCGAACCCACTGCTTGTTCTGTAAATACTGAACACAGCCACGCTCATTCATTTACATATTGTCTATGGCTGTTTTCGCACTACAGTGGCAGAGCAGAGTGGTTGTGACAGAGAGCCACATGGCTCACAAAGCCTAAATATTTTGCCAAACCCTGCTTAAAGCAGTGATTTCCAGCCTCTGTGGAATTGCGTACTTTTCCACTATTGAGATTTGCATCATGACTTCATTTCCTCTAGAAGGGTCAAAAATTAAATGTGAATTAAAATTAATATTTTAAGAACTCTTTAAGGGTATGTAAATAGAGATATCTAAGCATTCAAGGTACTTTCAGTTTTATATGTCACTATACACTGACTTACTTCTAAATACAAAGGCAATGAATTTCCTCCATGGGTCAGATGTTGAGTACTTGGATAGGTAGTTTCTAGCAGTGCAAAAGAATATCAGGATGCCATCAGAAGGCAATGTTATGTTGTATTATGAACAAATAAATATGTCCTTCACGCACAGGACAGATTTTCTCCCTATACAGCACTTGTCTTATACAGACTAGGATCTTGGATGAATAGTCTACCCTAGACCAGACACCTAGCACAATCTGGAGACTACATTGCATGTAACTGAATTGGTCTCTAGCATTTTAAGCATTCACTTTTTTTTTTCAGCACCGTAATACATTAACTATCATGTATCTTTTGAACTAGGGGATATTCTCCTTTCATGATACAATCACAGAATACAGTGGTATAGAGCAAGAATTCCTTCTTTAGTCTAAACACTTCAGATTGCTGATGGGAAGATGGAGGCCTAGAGAGGCTAAGTGATTAGACCAAGATTACATAGCTAATTAGCTGCAGGACAGTGGCTAGAAGCAGGTATACCTACTTCAAGCTGAAGTAGATGATTTCCTAGGTTAATATGGCTGTGGTGATTTAATGAAAAACCTTTTCTTCCTTTTCTGTTTCTTAGAGTTGGAAAGTCTCCTGGCAAAGTTTGGACAGGACATACAAAGAATAGAAGACTCTGTGCTGATTGGATGCTCTGAACAGCATGAAGCATGGTTTGCTCTGGATCTAGGTCTAAATAGCTCCTCTTCCATAAATGGTATAGAACATTATTTCTAATGGATACTTCCCAGTGGTGCTCAGACTTAGGGCTCTCATGTAATAGTAAAATTTCAAAAAAAGTTTTGTGAATACCAAAGGTTATCAACCTTTTTTTTTTTTTTAAGTTAGGACTAAAAAAAACTACCCATCTACTGTCATCATCATTTAAAAGATAAAGAATATTTTAATACTTTCTAAGCTTGGTGGTAGGTACACAGATGTTTTATTCTCTGTACCTTAATACATTTTATATTTCTTAAATGTTTTAAAATTCATGACATCATTCTTATCTCAGGTGACTAAACATGTTACCATGCTCAGGGGCTTCAGACCCGTATTTGGGAACCAGTTTGGTATAAGGTTCATGGTTCCTACTAGACTTTCCTTCTCTCCTTCCAGGTCTGGTTGTAAATGTAATGATGCTGGAATCCAGTGCAGATAGGAGCTTAGAGGTGCCATTTTACCTCTCTTCCAGGGAGAGTGTGTGGTTAGTGCAAATATTCTTATTACTCTGAAGAGGATCTTGAAAAATACTATGCTCTGATGTTTCGCAAATTTGCCAGAATATAAGAAATCACCCAGTGCTTGTTTAAAAATAAAGATTTCGGGGCCTTACTCACCTGCTGTTCAGAATCTCCAGGTAGGGGCTTGAGAACCCGTATATTTTTTATTTTCCCTAATAAAGTATTATCAGGCGAGTTTGGAAAACACTGCTTTAACAGGCATACTTGAGAGGGGCCCCAAGGCAAAGTTTGGTGTTTGTTTCATTTTATCCTCTGTCCTCATTTTCTAGCTTCCTTACAGAAACCAGAAATGGAGACAGAGCTCAAGGGCTCTTTCACTGAGCTGAGGAAGGCTGTCTTTCAGCTGAATACAAAGGATGCCTCCTTGCTGACCACGGTAGATTCTGACTTCTTAGTTCTGTAGGAAATTTAGTAAAGCAATGTTTATGGGTGAATACATGCATGCATGCCCAAGGCTAGAATGACATTTGGTTTCTTCTTGAATAGATCACAGTCCTTCCTACAAACCTTGGCAGAAGGACAAGGTGCTGTAGGGAGATTGCTTATTCTTCTTTCTTTTGCCCTTATTTTTGGCAGGACCATTTTCTCCTAAAGAAATGCAGATCTATCAGCCTCATGATATTTTTAATGACTCATAGCATAACACACATCATTATGTTAGTCCTATGAAAAATTACTTTGTATTGCTTTAATGACTTCTCCTCACAGCTTTAGACTTCACTTGTTAAAGTGCTTTTGGTTGTTCATTTTACTTAAAAAGACATCTCTAAACATTTTTATTTGCAAAAAAATTCCACCTTTATTGGGGAGGAATACCTGTTGGGGTATTACACTACATTGGAAATATCTTATTTTTAAGTTAGATCCTAAGTACATGGGCCATTCATTATAATAGTTTATATATGTATTTTAAATGAATGATAATACTTTCTCTTATTCATATTTCAGATGCTAGAGGAGTATTTCCAGATAGTTTCCTTATTTTAAAGTTCAAACAGTTAATAACCATTTAAAGTAGGTGAGCTGGAAAGGGATTGGCATTTCCCTTTGAGTTGTTCTAAATACCAGGCCAGCACTATTATAGATGAGCTTCACATTCTCTCCAAATCAAATCAGCCTATCTTTGTATTCCTAGGCTCAGGCTCTTCTCCGTTGGCATGATGCTCATCAGTTCTGTAGCAGAAGCGGGCAGCCCACCAAGAAGAATATGGCTGGCAGCAAGCGTGTGTGCCCTTCCAATAAGATTATCTATTATCCACAGGTAAGCACTACTTTACAAGGACAGTAATCCGGGCGCCTGGGTGGCTCAGTTGGTTAAGCGACTGCCTTCGGCTCAGGTCATGATCCTGGAGTCCCAGGATCGAGTCCCGCATCGGGCTCCCTGCTCGGCGAGGAGCCTGCTTCTCCCTCTGACCCTCTCCCCTCTCATGTACTCTCTCTCTCTCATTCTTGCTCTCTCAAATAAATAAATCTTTAAAAAAAAATAAAAATAAAAAAAATAAAAGGACAGTAATCCAAGACTGTGCTAGCCTGTCCTGGGGATAGAAGCCTATACAGTTAAAAGGCTTTCCTTAGTTACCCATTCCTTCATCCATTAACAGGCCCCAAACCCTAATGTCTGTCTTCCATCCCCTTTTCCTAGATGGCTCCTGTGGTGATCACTCTGGTGTCAGATGGGACTCGATGCCTGCTTGCCCGCCAGAGTTCCTTTCCCAAGGGAATGTATTCTGCCTTGGCAGGTTTTTGTGATATAGGTAAGAAGTTTAGGGCATGTACGGATGACTGGAGGACACAAAAGTTTAACAGTAGTAGGTATTTGTCTTGTTGCTTTTGTGCTTGAAGTCTCAAGCACACTGTTCCCTGTCAAGTCAGGAAAACTGCCTTCTGGCATTATAATTTTCCAATATTAGGCAAGTTTTCAAACATACGGCACACCTGAAAGAATTATACAGTTAATACTCACCCATACACTTACCACCTAGATCCTACAATTGTTTTCTTCATTTCCTTTATCACATATCTACCCATTCTATCCATCCACCAATCCATTTTATTCTTTGATACATAGTTTGCAGACATTAGTACACTCCTCCCTAAATATTTCAGCGTGCATTGTATTAATTAGAATTCAATAGATATTTACAGGTTGTTTTTTTCTCAGTCTATTGGGGTAAAATTTGCAAAAGGTCAAACATGGCATAAGAATTTTATTAAAGCTGAGGTCAGCAGTAGCCTGTCACTCTTATTTTGCATTCTCACTAACTAATTAAGTAACTAGTATAAGTATTGTAATTCAGCACCCAACTCCAGACTTGAGTCCTGTTGCTGTAGAGACTCAGGGACTTAGGGCTCTCCCAAGAATACTTAATCGAAACTTTGGAGCCAGTTTTGGGCTCCTTTCACAAATGGGCATCTGTATCACCCTTCCTGCTACAAGGCTGTCCTGAATTAATCTGAGTGCTTATAGGTGAAAGTCTGGAAGAGGCTGTCCGGAGAGAAGTTGCAGAAGAGGTGGGATTGGAGGTGGAAAGACTGCAGTACTCCGCATCCCAGCACTGGCCCTTTCCTAATAGCTCACTCATGATTGCTTGTCATGCAACTGTGCATCCAGGGCAGACAGAGGTAAGTTCTGATGCTTCCTTAGGGTATGTATTTCCTTTGCTTCACCCACAATGGTCAGTAGGCACCTTTCTAGTCCAGCATTGTCTACATTATACAAAGATGTGTAACATGGGATTTGTTCCCTTTAGGAGTTTGCAATCTTATAAAGGAAGCAATCTCCATGAAAATTCAGAGCACCCGCACAATTACCATTCTTCTTTGTATGTATCTCAGTCATGTGACTATTTTTCAGCAGTACTTAACTGAACATCTTACACAGAGTAGGCACACAATAAATATATCAAATTAAAGGACTGATTTCAGGGTTGGTCTTATTCAAGGCTGTTAGGATGTTGGGGACCAATTATATAAAATCATAGGAACTTCTGGTTGAAAGGGATTTAGATGTTGTCTTATCCAGCCTCATCTTGCTCTTCTGCAGCATCCTGATAGATGGCATTGTGGTCCCTACCTGCCAAAGTCTATTGTGTTTTGGTTTGCATAGAATTAATAATATCTCATCTGTCTCAGCTTCCTGTGGATACAATGTACATTGCAAAGAAGATACTATGCCTTTGATAATCATTAATAATCCCTTATCCCTTAGAGAAGAGTAATTTTATTTTCTTTTTAAATTGAAAGTTAATGAAGAATTATTTATATATTACACCTCACTGTTAACCACTCTTTAGTATTTCAGTATTTGTGCTTCCAAGATTTTTAAAAGGCACTTTTTTCTTTTACACTGATTAAAAAAATATATTTAACTCTCACCTTTTAATTATGCCTCTTTTGCTTCTGCACAATATCTAAAATTGATTATCTCTCAGCCTGTAGATCCCAGGTATTGCTCAGTTCTGGGAACATTTTCTCACCTTTGGCCAGAGTATTCTAAATTTTGTAGCTCCTAACCTTACATTCTGTTTTTCTTTATGTCTTTTAGATCCAGGTGAACTTGAAAGAACTAGAGGCAGCTGGCTGGTTCAGTCATGATGAGGTAGCCACAGCCCTGAGGAAAAACAATCCATATACTCAGCAACAGTATGGGACATTCTGGTTGCCCCCTAAGTTAGCCATTGCCCACCAACTGATTAAGGAGTGGGTGGAAAAGCCGTCCTGCTCTACCCTGCCTGCTTAGCTCAGGTTGAGCCACCCAGATCCCTTCTCAGTATCCTGGAGGGGCATAAAAGAGATCAGTTGGTAAAAGGGAGGTGACCAAAGGCCATCTCCAACTTCATACTAAGGCAGAGCGGGAGGTGACCCTACAGCAGGATACCTCTAATAGCAGTGTTAAGGAAGTTCCTATTCATAGGCAATCAAAATGCCAAACAGATAATGACGATTGTCAAAATCAGAGGGAAGTTTGAAGCATTAGTTTGGATATAGGCCCCATGCACCCATTTTTACTGAGGTCTTGGAAGCAAACATCTTTTGGCATGTATCTCATTAATGCTGGGTTTACACTAACTGCAAAAATGTGCCTGATATAATTTTAATTTTATCTTAGTATTGAAGATACATAGCAAATCTCAACCCACTACTGAGTTACCTTTCATCCTAATAGAATTAAGAAAAATGGCACAATATAACATTAAAAAATTCGTGTACAGGTATTTTGTACATGGTTATTTAAATAAAAGCCTTATTTCTTTAAGTCATCAGAAGGGATGAAGAAAGTGGGAGCCAAGATCTTCCTCAGAGTACCCTGTAATAAATCAGATGCAGTGATGTTCTGCTGGGGTAATTGCATCCCAGTGGGGCTTAAGAGAGCTAAGTCTTTTGCCGTTACTTGCTTAGCTTGTGACCCAAGGAAAAGATGATCACTTTGCCATGTCTGATTTCCTAAATATAAAATGGTCACTGCCATTTGCATACTGTTAAGTGTTGTAACTTCAGCTAAGGGATTAGTGAGGGCAAACCACTTCTTGTTTTAAGGGATAAACTAAATTTAGGATGGCTCATCATTCATGTATGTCATTCTATACCTTGTCATAAGGGAGGATTTATCTGGAGGAAATAAAATAAATTTCCACACCTTTGTTCAGATGTATTTTTCTGTCTTATGAAGTGAGGAAATAGAAGAAAGTAAGAATCTGGGGCAGGGAGTGGGGAGGGAGAAAAGGAATCTATTTGTATGATAAGCATTGAAGCCCAGGTCCCAAGTGTGGAAAAACTGAAGCGATGTGCAGAAGAAAAATTGTTAGAAGTCTGTTTGAAAAGAGGAATGGCCGGGAAAGAGTTGTATCTTCGGATGATTTCAGGCACTAATTTGTGATAAAAGACTCAAGTGCCAGAGATACTAAGATTATTCACACATTAAAGTCTACTAGATTCTAGAACTAGACAGATGAAGTGCTGAATTTCCCTTTGATCCCAAAAGGTTGTTGCTTTTGCCATTGCCGGAAAATCATCAGTACTTTGGGGAAATCAAAGTGCCTTCATCAGGAAATGTTGAGGGATAGTATGTGATGGGACTTGACTGTCCTGTTAGGTTGGCAGCTTGCCCTGACCTGAACTGAACCCAGCAGGTAGAAGGGAAAAGCACTCTCCAAAGGGAGGTCCTGAGATTTCTTCATATCTTGCAGTTAGAAGAAAACAGTTCAGGGTCCATGTGTATTACCATCTCCCAATCTTTTCTATCTCTCTGTGGGTGTGTTTGTGAGCACCTGTGTACACATCCCCAATCTGAAAATACTGATAGAAAGGGGAGTGTGCAGGATTCATGTTAAGTTTCTCAAACTTACCATGGAGTAACTGTTTGCTTTTGGATTAATGTGTTGATTTGGAAAAGAAAAATGAGAGAGGCTAACAGAGGAGCTGTGACACTGAACTTTATTTCCTGGCAGTGAGTGGGAGGAGGGCTTTGCTTCTTAGAACTCCAAGGATACCTGAAAGCTGAGGCAAAAAGGGCAGGGTTGGGGTACTGAAAATGGCAGATAAATAAAAGGAACTTTGGTACAGGGACTACCTGGCTGGACAATATTCATGTGGCAATGAGTGATGAAGGTGGTAAGGAGAAAAAGAGCCCACTCAGTCCATGAAGCAGAAGAGCAAAAACAGGTAAAACATTAAAACAAATGTATTTGTCACCAGAGTGAGCCTGGCTAAAGGTCATTTCTGGTAACTGGAATAAAAAAGCAACTCATTCATTTCTCATTTTTGCCTATCACCCTCCTTTCTTTTCCTTTAATCCTCAATAAAGATAAACTTAATGTTCTAAACACGGAGTGTGTAAATCTCTCAGGGGCTGTCCAGGGGCTTGATTTTTCTCTCTTCTGCTGACTTCAAAACCTTGTAATGTACCTCAGCGGAGATCACAAAGACTTATGCAGAATGGACAACATTTGGGGCTCACAGAGAAGTTAGCCTGTGAAACTTGTACTGAAGAAACATTTTTACTAAATGAGTCATCTAAACTAGACAGGAGCACAGTGAGACTCAATATTTATTTAAGAAGAAAAAAACAGAGGCTAGGTGTGCTGGCTAATCTTGCGTTGGCTTACTTGTGGGTCTGTGATCAGTGTTATCAGGCAGCTGTACTCCCATGCTTTGTAAAAGGTTGGACGCAGGTCCTGCCAGTCCAGCTTGGGAACTATAGGATTCCAGTATATTTGAAACCAGGTTCAGGTCTATATCCACTGGTGTCATAACAGATCCGCCTGCACCAGAATCTTCCTCATCTGAATTATTGGTAGTCTGGGATAGAGGTTCCTTATTTATGGAGAGAAAACAAAATCATGAAATAGGCCATTAGATTAGATGGTAGTTACAATAAAAACTAAGCAATAATGTAAAACTGAAATCTAAATTAAAAAGGCAATTTCTTATCCTTAATGATAGAAAATAAAAATGAAGTCTAATAAGCTTCACAATTTAACACACATATTAGAATTTGGTTCCAAAGATTTTAACACACTTCTTTCTAGGAAAAGTTTCTATAAATTGGATTTCTTCCCTGTTTTCAAATAGCCCAAGGGAGATAACCAAGGTTAAGGAGACATATTTATAGCTTGCCTAAGAGTTTTAAAAGAGATACGCAAATATGAACATTAAAAAAAATCTAATTTTTTCTCTAAATGAAAGAAACTAATTTCCTTTTTATCCCCCAGTGAAAAAACTTTAAAAACCTGAGGCTCTGTGGAGTCCAACCACAAAGATTCCGAATTGTTACTTGAACCTCTCTGGTTTTACAGGTTGGGGAAAGGATTTGAAAGATTGCAGCTTGAGTTATAGACCTTAGTATCTTTGCTATTCAAAGTGCAGTCCATGAATCAGCAGCATGCTGATCCCAACACTGCTTGGGAGCCTCTTAGACACGTAAAATCTCAGGCTTCACCCCAGACCAACTTAACCAGAATCCACATTTTATTTTCTATAGTTGGCTTTTTTTTTTTTACTTCACTTTTACTTAGATCTTTAGATGGCTCATATACATACTAATATTTTAGAAACACTGCTTTAGATAAATTTAACATACTATTTCTTGGTTTCTATTAGGTTTGGGCAATACTGGAAGTGATTATAGTTTAAATGTGGTTTAGATGATCAAAGCAAGGTAAATAACAATCATTAAGGGCCTTATGGATTTCACTGTTGTTTCATGTAGTTCTCATATTGATTCTACAACATAAGGATTACTGGTTAATGGATATATATTCACAGTGGATGGTTGAGCTGGATTTCAAACCCTAATCCCCAAGGCTCCAGGGTCCGCTTTCATAATGTCTCTTAGGTCCAGGTTAGACACTGCTGGTATAAAAACTAGGATAAAAAAATGAGTGGAAGATGAATTCTTAATTTGGCCCTAAATTAAGAAAACAACAAACACTATTAAGACTTGAAAATTATTTGGGGGGTGCCTGGGTGGCTCAGTCGTTAAGCGTCTGCCTTCGGCTCAGGTCATGATCCCAGGGTCCTGGGATCGAGCCCTGCATCGGGCTCTCTGCTCCGCGGGAAGCCTGCTTCTCCCTCTCCCACTCCCCCTGCTTGTGTTCCTGCTCTCGCTCTCTGTCAAATAAATAAATAAAATCTTAAAAAAAAATTATTTGGATATTTAAGACGCTTTCTGTTTTTAAAGTCCATGTAAGCTGTTAGTAGTAGAATAAAACCACAAACTAGTCTGACCACATTGCATAACTTTTAATGTTAAATCCTAATGGATAACATAGAATAAGTAATATAATTAAACATATTTAGGAGAACAAAGTTAATAATCCTTAGGAAAACATTACCAATCTTAAATTCTTATTTATTTCAAATCAAAATATCAAATTCATCACCAAAAAAAGATCACAAATCAAAAAAAGATCACAAATCAAAAAAAGGAAAGAAAAAAAAACTAAGATAAAATAGAGTTTTAGCTCTCCTTCATAATATTAAGATATGCAGATAGGGGAAGAGGTTAAACACTCACGTACCATTTGCTTCTGGGTGGTGAAACTTTTGCCAATGCTGGTATGTGCCAATTCCTGGTCCATCTGGGCCATGTATGACTTGAGATTATTAAGAGTTCCTTTTACAGATGCTTCTTCCCCAGTCTCCTGGGTTTTAAGATCCAAGTCATCATCACTATCCAAACATTCAAAGTCTTCCTCAGCCAGATCATCGGAGTCTGATTCATGAGGACTTGGACCTACACAGACCCCAACACAAAAAGAGCCACATGGTAATTTTTTCTTGAGTGATTATACCTCTCTAACGAGTTAAATATTATCTGCAGAAAAGGACTAATATACAGAGGTAAATTATTTAATAAAAATCCAGAAAATGGTACTGCGGGCGGATATTTGCAGAAAAGTACACAGGCTGAGCTGAAAAATACAGCTTTTTTTAAATTACGAATTCAATTACTAAAATTTTTTACTAAAAATTTTAAAACCTACAGAATACATGAATATACTTTGATATAAATATTCAAGTCATACAGAGTATTATTGTCTCACATCTCACTCTCTTCCCAGAGTTAAGCATCTTTTAACAGTGTGGTGGGTACCCAGGCCTTTATGCAGTTCTGTACGTATGTATAAAAACATAAGGGTATTACACACACACACACACACACACACACACACACACACACACACACACACACACACTGAACCATGGTTTGCTTTTCCACTTATTTCTAGGTCTTGGAAGTCCTTCTTTGTGAAAACATGTAGATGGATCTCATTCTTTCTTAAGACTGCCCAATATTTCACAATATGATTGTACTATAATTTAGCCATTTCCTTCTCCATGGACATTTTAGGACGTTCCAATTTTTTGCTACTACAATGCTGTAATCACTATCTTAGCACATATGTGTCCTTTTCATAGAGAAAATTCCTGGAAGTGAAATTACCAAGTCAAAGGTTATAAACTTTCTAGAGTTCCAAACCACCCTGTGAAAGACTTAAACTTCCACGCTCATGGTTTGACAGTACCCATTTCTTCAACCCTTTGAGAAAACTGGGTATTGTTAATCTTTTAAATCTTTGCCAATATGATAGGCAAAAAAATAAGTTCTTATTTTGTATTGTGTATTTATTTACTAGAAACAAGTATTTTCAAATATTTGTATTTCTTCTTCAAGGCATTGCCTGTTTATATCCTTTGTTGATTTTTTAAATTGGGCTATTTGTCTTTTAATTATTAGGGTTAAGTACAGTAAGTCTAAAAGAGAAAAAACAGTATAACATGGAAGCCAAGGTAAAATCATATCTAGCCACACAGCATTCACTCATTCAACAAATACTCAATGAGCAGCTACTATGTTAGGCACTGAGCTAAGCATCCTCTGCAAAATCATTCAACTGGGCAGAAGTTCATGGTTGAAAGAAATTCAAAATCATTAAGAGAAAGCAAATACTTTGACTCCCAAGAGATCCAATGCTCTAGTACTCTAGCAACAGCCTTGCTACTTATAGTTTCAAAATGAAAATAGACATCACACTGTAACTTACCTAAAATCTTGTCAAAATAATTAAGAAAAGAATCTGCATCAAAAGTGATTGGAGCCTCAGAAGTTTCTCTGTAAGATTAAAAGAAAAAGACCATTTAATTTGAACACAACTCTCTGGACCTTTTTTTTTTTTGTTTTTTTAAAGCAGTGCCATTCTTAGGACTACTACTAGAGATACGATCTCAAAAGAAGTACAAGAAAAACTGTAGTTTAAACGGTCTTAAACTACTAAACTGTAGTTTAAATGGTCTTTAAGTGGTCTACTCTGGGAAGAGAGTGAGATGTGAGACAATAATAACTCTGTATGGCTTGAATATTTATATCAAAGTATATTCATGTATTCTGTAGGTTTTAAAATTTTTTTTTTTTTAATTTATTCATGAGAGACAGAGAGAGAGAGGCAGAGGCAGAGGGAGAAGCAGGTTCCCTGCCAAGCAGGGAGCCCAATGCGGGACTCGATCCCAGGACCCTGGGATCATGACCTGAGCCGAAGGCAGACGCTTAACCGACTGAGCCACCCAGGCGTCTCGGTTTTAAAATTTTTAAGTAAAAAATTTTAGTAATTGAATTCATAATAAAAAAAAAAGCCGTATTTTTCAGCTCAGCCTGTGTACTTTTCTGCAAATATCTGCCCGCAGTATCATTTTCTGGAAGGGATTTTTATTAAGTAATTTACCTCTGTAAGACCATTTAAACTACAGTTTTTGTTGTAAGAAAATAATTTTATTTAAAGAAAATATTATGTAAAGAAAAAAAAATATTTCTTGCAAAAGAAATGGGAAAGACTGATGAAATAAAAGTAAAGGGTGCCTGGGTGGCTCAGTTAGTTAAGCAACTGCCTTCGGCTCAGCTCATGATCCCAGAGTCCTGGAATCGGGTCCCACATCTGGCTCCCTGATCAACAGGGAGTCTGCTTCTCCCTCTGCCTCTCCCCCACCTCTTGTTTTCATGATCTCTCTTTCTCTCTCACAAAAATAAATAAAATCTTTAAAAAAAAAGAAAAGTAAAGTAAAAATGTCACTTTGTTTATGCAGATGTAACTTATACTGATTTAGGGACCTACCCACCCTGCACCTCCCACAAGATATATATATATATATATATATATATATATATGGCATTAGCAGAATAAATCACATCTCTGAGTTTATTTTATTTTTATTTTTATTTTTTTAAAGATTTTATTTATTTATTTTGAGCGAGAGAATGAGAGAAAGAGAGCACATGAGAGGGGGGAGGGTCAGAGGGAGAAGCAGACCCCCGCTGAGCAGGGAGCCCAATGCGGGACTCGATCCCGGGACTCCAGGATCATGACCTGAGCCGAAGGCAGTCGCTCAACCAACTGAGCCACCCAGGCGTCCCTGAGTTAATTTTAAAAAGGTCTATTTCTTTAGGAACTAAACTTTTAAAAGTAAGAACATATTTTCTCTTATCTCTGCTTTCTTTTTTTTTTTTTAAACTGGCTCCATGCTCAGTGTGGAGCCCAACATGGTGCTTGAACACACAATCCTGAGCTCAAGACCTGAATTGAGATAAAGAGTCAGACACTTAACTGAGCCACCCAGGCGCCCCCCCAATCTCTGCTTTCTTAAAAAGAGAATACTGAACATAAATTTTATTCTTCTCATGAGGCTCAAGAGCATCAACACAAATAAAGATATATTTGCTATACAAGTGACAATTCCATCTACCTTATTTTCCTATTACTTGCCAAATGTAACTTCCCATTTCTTATTATTTCTTCCTCTGATGAACTCTTTTATCCCTCTCTTTTGAATGTGAAGCTTCCAATCGACTTGTGGGGTGGGAGATTGAATGGAAATGTGGATTTGCTGAGAGCTAGGTGTTAAGAGCCCATAAGGTTCTGAGAAAAGTTTAAAGAGTAAAATACACGATTTCCTTGCACAGCTCTGGGATGGACACTTTTAGATCTGTTGAGTAGTCTCTCTGACTTACTTTAAGAATTGCAAAGAATCAGGCTATTAAAAATACAACTCCAGATAAGTCATCATGGTACTAGGCACCAAAAGAGGAAAACACAGCAGTATAAATCATTTACTGAAAAGAAAAACAAGAGCAGAAATGGCAATGACTAGATGACTTCAACATCTGCATTCTAACTACTTAGATATTTATACTCTAACACAAAATTACCGAGGTAGCTCTGCTCCTTTGTGGGTTGAAACTTTGGAAATGAAGGCTTTCATGCTTTCTGAGACTTGACTTAAGTCGTAGTTCTGCTCCTCCTTGGAAATGGGCTCTGCTTCTGTTTTGCCAGCAGCTTCCTGCAGTAGCTGGTCCAGTTGATCTGGTGAGAGATCTAACCACTGGTCATCTGAAAAAGAATAAAACAGGACACCACCATACCACACTGAACATGGGAGGTACTCTCAGAGAAGGGCCCTGAGAGACTTAGTGGAATATTTTCATCTTTCCTAAACCTTCTGCTCTATCCTGGTCCATCACTTACCATCTTCTGGGGGAAGATTAGCTTCTTCCTTCTTAAGCTCTTCTATATCAAATGGTACAGTTTGTAATAAGGTTAAGATTTCTTCACCTGGGCTCATAGCAAGAGAGCTATAAAAAAACAGAGGACATGGGAATTTTTTTATAAGACAGCTCAGAATAATAATCACAAAAAAATAGTATTTTAAAGCTGGGAGGAATAATCTAGTCTAATTTGTTTTGAAACAATTGCTTTAGGTTATAGACCCCTTTTTCTCAAATAAAATTTTACCAGAACTCTAAAAGAGCTCAAAGAAAAACTGCTTTGTACAGCAAAGGAAACTGAAAAGGCAACCTACTGAATGGGAGAAAATATTTACAAAATCATACATCTGATAAAGGGTTAACATCCAAAATATATAAAGAACTCATACAATTCGATAGTAAAAAAACAATCTGGGGCGCCTGGGTGGCTCAGTCGTTAAGCGTCTGCCTTCGGCTTGGGTCATGATCCTGGGGTCCTGGGATCAAGCCCCGTATTGGGCTCCCTGCTCAGCGGGAAGCCTGCTTCTCCCTCTCCCACTCCCCTTGCTTGTGTTACCTCTCTCGCTGTGTCTCTCTCTGTCAAATAAATAAATAAAAATATTTAAAATAAAAAAAAATCTGATTTATTTTTTTAATTTAAATTCAATTAGCCAACATATACTACATCAATAGTGTCTTTTTTTTAAGATTTTATTTATTCATTTGAGACAGAGAGAGAGAGCATGAGCAGGGGGGAGAGGGAGAGGGAGAGGGAGAAGCAGATTCCCTGCCAAGCAAGGAGCCCAATGTGGGACTCAATCCCAGGACCCTGAGATCATAACCTGAGCCGAAGGCAGACACTTAACCATCTGAACCACCCAGGCACCCTACATCGTTAGTTTCTGATGTAGTGTTCAATGACTCATCAGTTAAAAACAATCTGATTTAAAAATGGGCAGAGGACCTGAATACAAGATGTACAAATGGCCAAGAGGTACATGAAAAGGTGCTCAACATCACTCATCATCAAGAAAATGCAGATCAAAATCACCATGAGATATCAGCTCACACCAGTCAGAATGGATATTACCAAAAGACAAGAGAGTTGGTAAGGAGGTGGAGAAAAGGGAACCCCTGTGCTTTGGTGGGAATGTAAATTGGTGCAACCACTATGAAAAACAGTATGAAGAATCCTCAAAAAAATTAAAAACAGAACTAGCATATGATCCAGCAATTCTACTTTTGGGTATATATGTAAAGGAAATGAAAACAGGATATTGAAGAGATACCTGCAATTCCCTTCACTGCAGCATTTACTCACAATAGCTAAGACATGGAAACCACCTAAGTGTCCACCAATGGATGACAGGATAAAGGAGATGTGCTATATACAATTATATTACAAATTGTATTACAATTACAAATATATATAATAAATATATACACATATATTATTCAGAGAAATATATATAAAAAGGAAATACTGTTATTTGTGAAATGGATTGACCCTGAGGTCATTATGCTAATGGAATAAACCAGACAGAGAATGACAAACACTGCATGCTATTACACATATGTGGAATCTCAAAAAAAAAAAGTAAAGTTCATAGAAACAGAGTAGAAAAGTAGCTGCCAGGGACGAGGGAGTGAGGGAAATAAGGAGAGGTTGGTAAAAGGAATGGTACAAAGTTTCTGAATACCATCTAAGGATCTAATGTAAAACATGGTGACTATAACACTGTATCTTATAAGTGAAATCTGCTCAGAGAGTAGAACTTAAATGTTCAAATTGTCCCATCAAAAAGATAAATACGTGAGGTGATGGAACTGCCAATTAACTAGATCCCTTCACATGTACAAATATCAAATCACCATGATGTATGCCTTAAATATTTACGATTTTATTCCTCAATTATTTCTCAGTAAAGCTGAAAAAGAAAAACTGCTTTGATTGAAATGGAGTTTGGAAGCTCAGAGATGTAACCATTTCACCTTTGCCTTTGGTTCTGCAACAGGATGCATGGAACACCATTATGAAGCTGCTGACTTAGTATAACTCTTTCAATTTATATATAGCATATATATGAGAAAAAGAAAACCCAGAGGAAAGTATGAACTAAAATTAATCTTGCATGTATGATAGGCTAGCACTTAATTTTATTTTTTTTTTAAAGACTTTATTTATTTATTTGAGAGAGAGAGAATGAGAGATAGAGAACACAAGAGGGAAGAGAGTCAGAGGGAGAAGCAGACTCCCTGCCGAGCAGGGAGCCCGATGTGGGACTCGATCCTGGGACTCCAGGATCATGACCTGAGCCGAAGGCAGTCGCTTAACCAACTGAGCCACCCAGGCGCCCTAGCACTTAATTTTAATTTTAATTTTTTTTAAGATTTTATTTATTTGACAGAGAGAGAGAGAGAGCACAGCAGGGGGAGCAGCAGGTAGAGGGAGAAGCAGGCTCACCCCAAACAGGGAGCCCAATGCAGGGCTCCATCCCAGGACGCTGGGATCACGACCTGAGCTGAAGGCAGACTCTTAACGACTGAGCCACCCAGGTGCCCCAGGCTAGCACTTTAAATACATTTTCTTATTTAGTCCTCTAATTACTACTATGAGGTAATAATCCTGTTTTACAGATGAGAAAACCAGAGCTCAGTGAAGTTCTGTAACTTTTAAAAGGTCATTGAGTTAGAGCAAAGTCTCGAAATCAAGTCTTCTGATACTATCTTATGATGCTCCTATAGTAAACTGATAAGGAAGTAATGCACAGAGATATTATCTGTATGATGAGCATGTTATTTTATGATGGCAATGTGACTTGTTATACAAACTGATGGAACCCTGCCTGACCTATTTAGAATGGAGCAAATCAAGTTATAGAATGGACTTACATTCATTTAAATAAAGATCTGCATACCTTGCTAAATCATGAAGGTGACAGGAAATTGTCACTACTACATATTATGCAAATATTACTAAGAGAAAAAAAGAAATATACAAATAATCATAATAAATTACACAATATAAAATCATATTTATTTATTTTAGAGACAGAGAGAGAGAGTGTGAGCAGGGGGAGGGGCAGAGGGAAAGGGAGAGATAGAATCTCAAGCAGACTACCTGCTGTGTGCAGGGCTCAATCTCACCACCCTGAGGTCATGACCTGAGCCAAAATCAAGAGCTGGACCAAATGCTGTGAAGAGTCACAGGAGAAGGTAATTAATTACATTAACTACAGAGAAGTTAAAAAAAAAATGATAAAGACAATGGAAGTAGTTGAGTTAGGCCTTAAAGAATGGGGTGGGGGTGGCTCGGTTAAGTGTCCAACTCTTGATTTCAGCTGAGGTCATGATCTCAGGGTCATGAGATTGAGCCCTACACTTAGCGGGGAGGCTGTTTGAGATTCTCTCTCTCCCTCTCCCTCTGCTCATACATGCTCTCTCTCTCTCTAAAATAAATCTTTAAAAAAACGGGGAAGATGTTTTCTTAAGATTTTATTTATTCTGAGAGAGAGAGTACGAGTGCATGAGCAGGGCGAGGAGCAGGGGGAGAGGGAGAAGCACACTCCCACTTAGCTGGGAGCCCAACGTGAGGCTCAAACCCAGGACCCTGGGATCATGACCTGAGCCCAAGGCAGACGCTCAACCAACTGAGCCACCCAGGCACCCAGAATGGGGAAGATTCTGACAAGTAAGATAGGGCAGAGGAACTTCAGGCAAAGGGGAAAATGAGCGTTAGTATAAAGGCAAAGAAGTGAGGAACACGTTCACAAAGCAAATAGTGTTCAGTTTGGCAAAAGTGTGGAAGACGAAGCTGAACAGATGGACTGGGATGAGAGCACAGTGAGCCTGAAATGGCTAAGTTTGGACTCAATGAAATAAGCAGTGCGTGATGACTGATGGCTTCTTTTTTATTTTTAATTTTTGTTTTAAGAGATTTAAATAATATAGACAAGTCCAAAAGATATAGCAAAAAAAAAAGGATGATATAACAAATGTCCATATCCTACCACCTAGAATTATAATATTGTTATACTTACTTCCAGTCTAAAGGAATGATTGATTACCTTTAAAATAAAAAATTAAACATGCATGTACTTTAAAAATTTATAGATAAAGCTAATATTTTTCTTTTGATGATCAACATTATCAGTTCCAACCCATTTCGTTATTACCCAGAGGTGACTGCTCTCACAAATAATCCTTCTGGTCCACTGAGTGTGTGCATGTGCGCGCGTGTGCACACACACGCACACACATACACACATTTGTTATATTTGCTGTTCTCTTTCCCTGGAATTTTATTCCCCCCCAAATACCTGTATGCCTCATTCTCTCACTTCATTTATGTCTCTTCTCAAACAGAACCTCCTTGGAAAGGCCTCTTTGACCAACCTATTTGGAATAGCAGCCTAGGGGTGCCTGGGTGGCTCAGTTGGGTGAGCCACCGACTCTTGGTCTCGGCTCAGATCATGATCTCAGGTTCATAGAATTGAGCCCTGCGTCAGGCTCCATGCTCAGCGCAGTCTGCCTGGGATTCTCTTTTTCCTTCTCCCCCTCCCCCTACTCGTACAATCAATCAATCATCAATCAATCAATAAAATCTTTAGAATAGCAGCCTGTACCTCTCTTTCCTCATACACTGTTTTCTCTTCAAAGCACTTACTTACCACCATCTAGTATCATATAGTGGTTTATTGTCTTTCTCCTACACTAGCATGTAAGCTCCATAAGTATAGGGAGACTTTAGGTTCATTTGTTTTATCCCCAGTACCTGGAATTGGGCCTGGCACATAGGAGATACTCAATAAATATTTGTTGAACTAATGAATATATATGTACCTATAAATAATATATGGCATTTTGTGTACTAAACATTTTTATATGTATAGCATCCATACTCTACATATTTACAACTTGCCTTTTTCCCCAACATCATGTTTTCAAAATCTGTTTATTAGATCAGTGGTTTTCAACTGGGGACAATTTTGCCCCCAGAGGACATCTGGCAAAGTCTGGTGATATTTTTGGTTGTCACAATTGGGGGTTGGATGGAGTGCTATTGGCATTTACTGGGTAGAGGCCAGGGATGCTGCTAAACATCCCATAATACACAGAGCATCTCCCACAACAAAGAATTATCTGGTCCAAAAGGTAAACAGTGCCAAGGTTGAGAAATCCTGAATAGACTCAAGTACATTTAGCTAATCTCTGGTTAACTAATGGATAGTAGTCCATCATACAAATACACTGTAATTCATTTATCTACTATTGATGGACACTTACATTGTTCAATCTTTCACTTTTACAATCTCTAATAATTTTTAGGAGAGGGATTAAAGATGATTGAAGACATATTTCAAGCAGATTCTCCTGGCTCTAATGGTTGCATTAGAAGTGAAGAGTCGCTAGAAGCTGGGAAACAAATTTAGGTATTGCCATAGTTCAAGAAATAAGTAAGAAAAAAAAAAGAAACAATAATTAGAGTAGGTAGGCAGTAAAAAAGAAAAATGCAAGACACAACATAATAAAAAAGATCAAGAGACTGGATCCAAGGAGAGACAGGAAGTCTAGGTGATAAGGAGGATGGTAGTACTCTTAAAAAAGAGAATGGGAAACAGTCTGTGATATTAATCCAGGTATTAAAAAACAAAACAAAACACTGGGCATTAAGAACAGGTCTGGAGGGAAATGCGAGTTTGGTTTTAAACTGTTTAGAAGCTACCCTGGTTTGGGGAATGGGAGTCTCTTTTGCAACATTATTTAGAATGTTGGACATGTAGGGACGCCTGGGTGACTCAGGCGGTTAAGCACCTGCCTTTGGCTCGGGTCATGATCTCAGGGTCCTGGAATCGAGCCCCGCATCAGGCTCCCTGCTCAGCGGGAAGCCTGCTTCTCCCTCTCCCTGCCGCTCCCCCTGCTTGTACTCTCTCTGTCGAAGAAATAAAATCTTAAATAAATTAATTAATAAAATTAAATGTTGGATATGGGGCACTTGGGTGACTCAGTCGTTAAGCGTCTGCCTTTGGCTCAGGTCATGATCCCGGAGTCCTGCGATTGAGCCCCACATCGGGCTCCCTGCTTAGCGGGAAGCCTGCTTCTCCCTCTCCCACTCCACCTGCTTGTGTTCCTTCTCTCACTTTGTCTCTCTGTCAAATAAATAAATAAAATCTTTAAAAAAAAATAAAAAAATAAAATTAAATGTTGGATATGTAAACTACTCATAATTCTTTCTCCAGTAGTAAAAATATGGTAAGTTATGGCACATCCATTTCCTGAAATGTTATGCAGCTCTTTAAAGTTATGCTTAAAAGACTTTTTAATGTCATGGGAAAAAGTAAGATTATAATGAGTAAAAATTATGGACAGGATATAAAATTTTTATATAGTATAAAAATGTTTTAAAAATAACTACATGAATGGGGGGGGAAATCCTGGAAGGCAGTAGATCAAAATGGTAATAGTTGACTCTCTGGTATAAATATTTTCCTTATTACATCTTTCTGTATTTGCTATAATGAGTGAATGTTATTTTGTAACAACAACAAACTTATTTTAAGATTTGAGAGAGAGAGAGAGAGTGAGTGAGAGACAGCATGAGCTTGGGGGAAAGGGAGAGGAAGAAGCAGGCTCCCCACCGAGCAGGGAGCCTGACATGGGGCTTGATCCCAGGACCCCGAAATCAAGACCTGAGCTGAAGGCAGACACTTAACCAACTGAGCCACCCAGGCACCCCACAAACTTACTTAAAAAGAACTATCGAACCACCAATCTATCTTGTTTTGTGCAAAGAGCCTTAACCCTCCTACATGAGTCTAATTACTTAACATCTCTTTAACCCAAGTCTGTAAGGTAATACTTCTATACAAGCAGAGTGGCCCTTTGAAGCAGATGGGAATCATCTGGGGGAGATTCTCCTAACCATGAGGGCCACCTCTTTTACTCTCCTGACTCTCTTTCCCAAGTTTTCTGAAATGATACCCCAAGAAGGAATCCTCTTACCACCAATTATTGCCATAAAACTGATGGGAGTGGGACTAAGGCACATGCAGACACCTCTGAGAGTAAGGACTGCTGTATATAAAGTCATTATTATCTCATGGACAACTGATGTTAGAGTTCTCTCAGCATCAACTTCGCTTCACCAGGCCTCAAAGAACATTCTATTACACAAATAAGTGGTGTTTGCCATGCAAGCAGAATGACTGGACTTCAAAACCAGAAAGTTTTATTTGGAAAAAAAAAAAAAAAAAAAAAGCCCAACAACAAAATGAGAAACACAACTTGGGACCTTTTAACCCTAATATATACAAAGCTATTCTTTCATATTATTTAACAGCTTTGACTTTCTCAAATTCAATTCTGCAAACATAAATTTAATTTTTTCCAATACTCAAACTCTGACCTTTGATTCCTGAGCTCAATAAGACTGAGGCTTTCTGCTAAAGCTCTGTTTTTTCCTTGGTGCTGCACTGACTAGGAAGTGACCTCAAGGGACAACTCAGATAATGTGGTCCGCATCTACTCTGATCTTCTCTTAAGGGTCCTATTTCCTTCAATTTTTGCCGTATTTTGTTGTTCTACTGTGTGTTCAAATAATTGTTTCTTATATTCTGTCCAGAGTTTATAATTACAATTGGCAGGGGGGTTAGATGGGTATGTTACTCCACCATTATGAGACCTCCATTTTATTAAATTTTAAAGGGGTGCCATTTCCTTCCAACCTTGTGCTCATTTCTTTCTTCCCCCAGGAAATATATGGCAGCTCAGAATGAGATTTGATTTGAAAGATGAATGTCTGCTTTATTCTGTTTCAGACCCACCTAAAAGTAGCTAGACACAGCCAAGGGCTCCTATAGGAATTAAGCATATGCTCAATATCAGACTACCTGAGTTCAAATCTTGTATCTGTCACTTACTTGCTGTGTGACCTCTGGCGAACTACTTAATCTCTCTTGGCCTCAGCTTCTCTGCTGTAAATAGGGAACGGTAATAATCATACTTATTTCATAGGATTGTAAGAGAGATTTGACAAATTAAAGTGGCCTACACTTTATAATTACCAATAAATGTTAGCCATTAGATGATGATGATGATGCCAGACGCAGTGATCTTCTGTAGCAAAACCCCCTCTGCCCCACCTTCAGCCCCTTCAACAGTCATGGTCCTTGTCATTAACTCTTTAAATATGGCAATTCCAACTCCTGCAACTATCTCAAGAGTGAGGAACTCCTTAACTTCTGGCAGGTTACCACTCTGCGGCCACGGTTAGGTAGTGATAAACTCACCTTTCTGGTCGGTTAACTGAAAGTTGGAAGTAGTTCTTTGCCATTTCTAGCCTTGCCTGGTACTGAGCAGAACCTTCTATCAGTCCCTTAAAAAAAAAAAAAAAAAAGGCCTATCAGAACATTATTTACATGGTATCATTAAAATAACCTGCTCACCAGCAATTTTCAGGGAGGCAGTGTGTGATACATTGTTCAGGAATCATGAGGCTTGAGTCCAATCCCTGTTTTGTCATTAATGTACCTTTTTGGGCTCTAGTTTCTCCAAATAAGGGGACTGGGCTATATGTAGTAGTTCCTAATCCTTTTCACCATTAAGGACCTCTTTCCAATTTGGATGATTTTCTACCATTTTCTAATATTTAATTAGTTATTAAAAAATAACTGATTAGTAATTTATAAAACAAAGTACAAATAGAAACAAAAAATAGCATAATCCCACTTTATCATTTCTGATTTTCACATGTATGTTTGACATTCATACTTAATATTTTATATTCTTTCAAAAACAGACTATATCATAAGCACTTTTCCATATTGCTACAGTCTTTATATCATATTTTAAAACATCTTAATTCCAGTATAGTTAGCCTACCGTGTTCTATTAGTTTCAGGGATACAATATAGTCTTTCAACAATTCTATACATTACTCAGTGCTCATCACAATAAGTGTACTCTTAATCCCCTTCACCTATTTCACTCATTCCCCCACCTCCCCTCTGGTAACCATCAGTTTGTTCTCTATAGCTAAGAGTCCATTTTTTGTCTTTTTCCTTTGCTCATGTGGTTTGTTGAATTCCACATGAGTGAAATCATATGGTATTTGTCTTTCTCTCACTTGTTTCACTTAGCATTTTACACTCTAGATCCATCTATGTTGTTGTAAATGGCAAGATTTCATTCTTTTTTACGGCTGAGTAATATATATATCACATCTTCTTTACCTATCCATCTATTGATAGGATATTTGGGTTGCTTCCCTTGGCTATAAATAATGCTGCAATAAACATGGGAATGCATGTATCCCTTTGAATTAGTGTTTTCATTTTCTTTGGGTAAATACCCACTAGTGGAATTACTGGATCATGTGATAATTCTATTTTTAAATTTTTGAGAAACATCCACACTGTTTTCCACAGTGTCTGAACCAGTTTGCATTCCCACAAATAGTGCACAAGGGTTCCTTTCTCTCCACATCCTCACCAACACTTGTTTCTTGTGTTTTAGATTTTAGCCATTCTGACAGATGTTTGTGATTTTGTTTTGCACACATTGTGATTTTGATTCGCATTTCTCTGAAGATTAATAACGTTGAGCATCTTTTCACGTATCTGTTGGCCATCTGTAAAAAAATTACAAAAAGACAACTAACGAATTTTTCTTAAAATATTCACTCTCACGAGTAGTAAGGATATACATATGAACACAATATTACTTTTTCACATATGTGAAAAAGGATCTGTATGATATTTAGTGCTATTGAATATGTAGTGAAGTTAATATTCCTATGCATTGCCGTAACATTGCATATTGATAGAACTTTAACTGGAAAATAATTTGCTTCGTCTTTGTCAAAAATAATTGTCTTCTTTGGAGAAATGTCTGTTCCTATATCATCATATTCTTTTTTTTTTTTTAAGATTTTATTTATTTATTTGAGAGAGAGAATGAGAGATAGAGAGCACGAGAGGGAAGAGGATCAGAGGGAGAAGCAGACTCCCTGCCGAGCAGGGAGCCCGATGCAGGACTCGATTCCGGGACTCCAGGATCATGACCTGAGCCGAAGGCAGTCACCCAACCAACTGAGCCACCCAGGCGCCCTATATCATCATATTCTTAATGGACTTTTCTTCTTCTTGGATGTTTCCTTAAAACAGATTATTCAAAGTGGAGGTTCTGAGTTTGAACCTTTCTATAGCTCCTGGAACACATTAGCAAATTATTTTCCAGTTAAAGTTCTATCAATATGCAATGTTATGGCAATGTATAGGAATATAAACTTCACTACATATTCAATAGCACTAAATATCATACAGATCCTTTTTCACATATGTGAAAAAGTATTATTGTGTTCACATGTATATCCTTACTACTTGTGAGAGTGAATATTTTAAGAAAAATTTGTTAGTTGTCTTTTTGTAATTTTTTAAATCCATGTCTTTTTTAAAAAATATTTTATTGATTTATTTGACAGAGGGAGACACACAGAGAGAGGGAACACAACCAGGGGGAGTGGGAGAGGGAGAAGTAGGCTTCCTGCTGAGCAGGGAGCCCGATGAGGGGCGTGATCCCAGGACCCTGGGATCATGACCTGAGCCGAAGGCAGATGCTTAATGACTGAGCCACCCAGGAGCCCCTCTTCGTTCATTTTTCTATTTGGTGGCTTCATGTTTGCCTTATGATTTGCCCCAATTGTTCTTCTGATACATGATAACTTTCAGCGTTCTATATAAGTGTTAGTAATTTTTCTAAAATACTGGAAACAGTTCACAGTTATGCCCTCATTAACACTGAATTAGAATGGTCCCTTTTAACTCTAGCTTCTATAATGTTACACATTAAATATGGACCATAGGACACTAATTCACTAGCCTGATTTTCCCTGGATTATACAGTTTTACAAATGCATTGCAAGTCCTACCTTAAAGTAATCATTCTTTTTCAGGCTTTCAAGGAAGCCAGCCCAAAGTGGTGAGGTAGTCATGAAGGATTTCCTGGAGTCAGAAAAATGTGGGCTACATTCAGAGCATAAGATCTCAAATCCATGAGCCTAGATGGAATAGGTAGAATTTTCATTATTAAGTTACTTTCTTTCCATTTAGCCACACTTAAGACCTAGGTGACTGGACATATGGACATTCATAACACTGAATTTTATGAGAAATCTATTTCCAAATTTTTCAATTTCCATCGATTACTAAAAATTATAAAGGGAAAGCAAATAATACAAAACAAAGATTCTTGTTCTCTTCAAGGAGATTTCTCTTCTTGCTGATTACAAAACCAGAAATTTAAACTTATTTCTTGTTTGCTTAAAAAAAGGCTTGTAAAAGGTTTCTTGTCTAACAGAAATTATAAATGAATTCAGCATGGCCTTAGACATAGGAAAGGGAAGGGAGGGAATCACTCTATTTTAAGTGTCTTCTGACTAAAAATATAATGAATGAGCATAGCAAAATAAGTCAGACAGGGAGCTTTCCTGATCACTCTAGAGAAAACTACTGTTACCAATTTTTGCATATCCTTTCAGAAGTAATGTATGCACTCAAGCAGATGTGTGGTCTGTGTATGTCCTACTGGATCCCTTTTGTCATTAAATGGCAACATATACACTGTTCTAAACCTTGCTTTTTCACCAAGTTACATGTGTTGTAGATCATTTTATATGATCATACAAATTTATCCATTTCACAGCATAGGCAGACCATAATTTATCTATTTCTCTACTAATAGGCATTTAGGCAGTTTCCAATCTTTTGCTACTACAAATAATGCTGTCATGAGTATCCTCATACATCTTTGTACATATGTAAAATATATGGAGGATAAATATCTAGAAGTGAAAATGCTGAGAAGGGTTTGTGCATTTATATATTGATGGATATTGACAAATTGTTATAAGAGATTGAATCAACTTATATTTCCATCAATGATGTTTGAAAGTATCTCTCTCTATATATATTTTCATCAATCCAATATATATTATCAAACTTTTTGATATATGCCAAATGGTAGAAAACACTGTTTTGTAGCTTTAAGTTGCATTACTTTTATTATGAGCAAGGGCCAACATTTTTCTTATGTTTAGATTAAAAATCATTTGTATTTCCTTTCCTGTGGACTGTCTGTTCATAGTTCCTCAACATTTTTTATTAAGTAGTATTTTTTTTCATATTGACTTTTTGGAACTCTATATATATTAAAGAAATGAGCTCTTTTTAATTTAAATTGCAAATATAATACTTTCTTCAGGTTTACTATCTTTTGACTTTAGTTATGGAGTTTTTCTTTCCCATACAGAAATGGTTTTTTTTTTTTTTTTTTTTTAAGAAGGAGGAGGGAGGAGCAGAGGGAGAGGAAGAGAGAATCTTAAGCAATCCTGAGATCATGACCTGAGTTTAAATCAAGAGTCGGACGCTTAACTAACTGAGCCACCCAGGTGCCCCAGAAATGCGTAATCTTTAATAATCAAATTTATCAGTCTTTTTTTTTTAATAGCTCTGGTTTCAAGTCCCGCTAAGAAAGGCCTTTCCTACGCAAATTATCAAAAATTCTCCTGTGTTTTCTTTCCGATTTTATGGTTTCAATGTTCTCTTTTAAATATTTCATCCACCTGGAATTTATTTTGGGATAGGTGTGAGGGAATCAACTTTAATTTTTTAGACGGCGTCACAGTTGTTCTATTATCATTAACTGAATAACCCATTTTTCCTTCTTGTTTGAGATGCCATATTTTACTACATTCTCACATAAGTAAGGTATTTTTCTAGACTTTCTCTGCTGTATCATTATTCCATTAAGAGCCTTTTTACCTAAAGGAAGAATATAAAATTTTATGGTGCATTACCAACTTCATGCCCAATTCATGGGCTCGATATTGAGGATGAGATGGAGGAGGCATCTTGTATCCACTTCGTCGGTCTGGCACAAATCTTTGTTGTACCAACTGTGCATATAGACATTTAGTGAAAGTCACCTGGACATTGGAACACAAAATACATGAGTTTTCCTAAAAGAAGAAATTTGACTATCATTTCGCAGTTCATAATTTCATTTATGAGCTTCATATTCATATGAAATCAAAGAAGATCCAACCTATTCACTGCCAACATTTTTTAATAACAGCTTTACTGAGACATAATTCACATGCCACAAAATTGACCTCACTGTCTACGTTTTAGTTATCACTAATGGAATTCTTCTCATGAGTTACATTATATGGCAATTTGGGTGCATAGAAGATAAAGAATAATTCTTAAGTCTCTGGAAGAAATGAAATGTTTTATTCTTTTTTTTATTTTAAAGATTTTATTTATTTATTTAACAGAGAGACACAGAGAGAGGGAACACAAGCAGGGGGAGTGGGAGGGAGAAGCAGGCTTCCTGGCTGAGCAGGGAGCCTGATGCAGGGCTCGATCCCAGGACCCTGGGATCATGACCCAAGCCGAAGGCAGACGCTTAACAACTGAGCCACCCAGGCGCCCCGAAATGTTTTATTCTTAAGAAGAAAATAAAATAGGAAAATTATGGTCAGAAAATATCTAAGAAACATTTAGATATAAAATAGGAAGTGAAGTCTCTTGAAATCTTCCTCCACAGATGGGAGAAAAGAAAAAAGAAAAAAAGTATATTAACTTGCCATGAGGAAACAGAATATTTCCAGTTTTTTCTAGCACACAATGATGTTCCACTCTTTCCAGTGACAGAAACTAAATGACCAAGAGAACTATCTTACCGATGTCATTATTCGTGTTTCAGGCAAGAAAGTCTTGAAAACGCGGCAGGCTTGCAGGTCAGTGGGGTCCCGCAGGTAAAACGCCTGGACTCCCGCAGCCACCAATCGGGGGCGCTGCTTTAACACCGCTACAATGCCAGCTGGAAGGAAGCAGCGCGCACGATGAAGGGAGGCTTGAGTTTTTTCTGGGTATCTGTGGCAGGTCACATGATTATTTTTATTTTATGATATGTAAACATCTAGAATTCTTCTACCATTTACTTCCTCTTATATTGTCAAAAGTAAGATGTAGAATGACAAGGAAGGTGAAGATAAAGCTACCAAATACACTAAAAACTGCAGAAAAGAAGAGAGGGAAAGAGCAAAAGTAGGAAAAAATGGAAAATAAAGAAAAGGAATTAAGGTAGTTCAATAGGGGCGCCTGGGTGGCTCAGTGGGTTAAGCATCTGCTTTTGGCTCAGGTCATGATCTGAGGGTCCTGGGATGGAGCCCCGCATTGGGCTCCCTGCTCAGTGGGGAGTCTGCTCTCCCTCTCCCTCTGCCCTTCCCCACTTCCCCACTCGTGCTCTCTCTGTCTGAAATAAATAACTAAAATCTTAAAAAAAAAAGTAGTTTAATAAAGACAAAACAAAAACCCTACTATTCTTTGGAACAAGGATAAAATCACAGTTCATTCTTCTAAAACAATGGTACAAAGCATATTGAACGAAGTTAAAAGAGATTTTATATTGTTACAACTTGAACGGTGCTAAACATAGAATAGGTACTCAAATTCAAAAGGCGAAACTATATGTTATTAGGTGAAGGCTCTTCTGAATAGAACCTAAAGTGTTCCACATAGGTCAAAGAATCCCATCCAGAGCCCCAGAACCACAGAGAACATAATGCTCCCTTAGGTTTTCATTCCTATTGGTCTCAAAATTTTTATCTATAGATATAGATAATACTTAGTCACAGTATCTAAGTAAATAAATGCAAAAGTATTGGGAGTGGAATATTAACACCTATGAATGGGAATTTAAAGATATATCTGTGGCTTAATTTTATTTATTTATTTATAGATTTTATTTACTAATTTGACAGAGAGAGAGATAGCGAGAGCAGGAACACAAGCAGGGGAATTGGGGGAGGGAGAAGCAGGCTTCCCGTGGAGCAGGGAGCCTGATGCGGGGCTCGATTCCAAGACCCTGGGATCATGACCCGAGCCGAAGGCAGACGCTTAATGACTGAGCCACTCAGGCGCCCCTGAGCCTTAATTTTAAAACATGTAAATTTAATTTGTTACCCACTTTCATGAAGGAGGAAGACAGAATGAAAATGAGCATTAACCTAGGTGGAAGAAATTCTACATTTGAGAGACTTGACCTGCACTAAATAAAAAGGCTCCTTCACTAGCAATGAAAATATTTTTCTTACCCTCTGATGCGCCTATTGACAGCAGCTCGTATAGATTCTGAAGCCAAAATTTCTTCTGGGTGTGTTGAGATTATATTCAATGCTTGTGGGATTGTTGGGGGTGTGGAGGGTAACCAGGACACTGCTCCAGGTTTCCTTGGTGCAGGAATAATGCACAATTCTCCATGGTGGAAAAACACCTGCAAAATGATACATTTTAATTTTCATTTTGGGCACTGACAAACTCTAGGTACATATGAAAAATGTTACAACATGATTTCATCTCTGTAAATTTTCCAAATTTGGGTGTACTTACCCTATTGGCACTATTATCAGGATCCAACCATTTAGGGAGAAAGTCAGCAGCTTCTATTAACAAGAACTCACCATCATTGTCTTCAATCCTAATGCAGAGGAAATTCTAATTATGCACTGAAAAAGCATATATATGCTATTAATCAAAACACATTTATTCTAATATTTTTTCTTTCATTTTAGTAAATATCTGAGTACATGCTATGTATAAATTATTATAATAAAGCAAATGATACTTAAGACACCATGAAGTACTGAAGAAGATTTTAAAATTGAAGGAGGATTTGGAGGAGATGATAAGGAGAAAAAATAAGTACATGAATAAATAACATCAGACAAAAATATGAAAAATATACAATAGGGTGTCAAAAGAAGAAAAAAATCACCTAGCACCGAGATTTGGAAAGCATTTATGGAAGTTACTTGGGCCTTGAGAGATAATTTTGTTTTTGCCTCATTTCTATCACATTTTTTAAATTTAAAATTTTTTTAAAAAGATTTTGTTTGCTAGAGAAAGAGCAAGAGAGAGTACAGCAGAGGGAGGGGCAGGCAGAGGGAGAAGCAGGCTCCCCGCTGAGCCCGATGTGGGACTCGATCCCAGGACCCTAGGACCATGATCCAAGCTGAAGGCAGACACTTAACCAACTGAGCCACCCAGGCGTCCCAAAATTTAAATTTTTTTAAAGATTTTAAATTTTTAATTAATTATTTATTTATTTGAGAGAGAGAGAGTGAGAGAGCATATGTGCAGGGGGAGGGGCAAAGGGAGAGAGAATCCTGAAGCAGGCTCCCCACTGAGCAGAGAGCCCGATGTGGGGCTTGATTCCGGGACCCTGAGATCACGAACTGAGCTGAAATCAAGAGCTGGCTGCTTAACCAACTGAGCCACCCAGGTGCCCCTAAATTTAAATTTTTGAGTAGGTAAGGCAGTCACATGATTATACTTTTAAAAAAATACATAAAAAGTTACACACTGAAAAAGCTTCCTTCCTACTTTTGTCCCTATATGTCCCTTTCCTACCCTCCAACCATTGTTATTTCTTGTTTATCCTTCTAGAAGTTCCTTATGCATAATCTAGCTAATAGGAATATAAATTCTTATTTTCTCCTCTTGTCACACACACAAAAGGGAAAAAAGATTTTTTCCCTTTTAATGGGTGGATACAAGGAGAAAAGGGGAGATGTTCTTGGGAGAGGGAATAGTATAAGCAAAATCACAGAGGTGGATATTTAAGGTGGATATTTGGAGAATGACAATTAGTAAATAAGACTAGAAAAGCACAGTTATGGGGTGCTTGGGTGGAGCAGTTGGTTGAGTGCCTGACTCTTGGTTTTGGCTCAGGTAGAGATCTCAGGGTTGTGAGACTGAGCCCTGGGTTGGGGTCCTCGATAAGCATGGAGTCTGCTTGAGATTCTCTCTCTTTCCCTCTGCCCCTGCTGCTTCTGCTCTCTCTCTCTCAAATAAATAAATCTTAAAAAAAAAAAAAACCCAGTTATATCATTTTGTGAAGAGCTTTAAATGTTAGCAGAGTCAGGTCACCTGGGTGGGTCAGTCAGGTAAGCATCTGTCTTCAGCTCAGATCACGATCCCAGGGGCCTGGGATTGAGCCCTGCATCAGGCTCCCTGCTCAGTGGAGAGTCTGCCTCTCCCCCTGCTTGTGCTCTCTCTCAAATAAATATTTAAAAAATTTTTTTTAAATGTTAGCAGACTCAATGAGAATGAGCGTAGTTTTATACACAAAAGGAATGAAAGGTTTCAAAGCAGGGTAGAAAAATGGTTAGAGCCCGACCTTAGGAAGATTAATCTGTCAGAGACATAGAGGAAGTTCTTTCTTTTTCTAATTTGTTTAAAAAACTGGTAAGACAGTAAATGCCTATTATTTAAAGAGCTGTATAGGCCTGGTGTAGGTATGAGCCATCATTATATAAAGATCAGAATTTGGGGCAGCTGCCTTCAGCTTAGATCATGATCCTGGAGTCCCAAGATGGAGCCCCATGTCAGGCTCCCTGCTCAGTGGGGAGTCTACTTCTCCCTCTGCTCCTTCCCTTGCTCATGCTCTGTGTGTATATATCTCTCTCTCAAATAAATAAAATCCTAAAAAAATAAAGTAAAATGAAGATAAAAATCCATACACAAAAGGTACTGCCCTCTCCCTATTATCCTTGTAAAGACAGAAACTGATATCTTTGTGTTTGTTCACTTAAAATGCTATCATTTGTTAAGAAATGATTGCTAATTATTTTTAGGTGTGGTAACAGTAGTGTTTAAAATAAGAGTTATCTCTTATATTTACATCTTAAAGTATTTAAAGATCAAATGGCATGTTGTTTGTGATTTGCTTTAAAATAATCTTGCTATGTAATGGGGGAGTAAGGTATAGATAAAGTAAGAATGTCCATGAATTGAAAATTGTTGAAGCTGGGTGTTAAGTACATATGAGTTCATTCTCTCTACTTTCATGTTTTTTTGATATAATAATAAATTTTCAGAGTTGTTTTTCTTTTTGTTCTGCTGGGGAAGAGGTTGGGGGGATAGATTAGAATTTGGGGACTGACAGGAAAACTAGCAGAACATACGGCAAATGGGTGAAACGCCCTCTGCTGACACAACTTGGTAGTTACAGGGAACTATCAGTTCCCATTTTAAATAGATTTAGAATGCAGTGTTACCTACTTTGCTTTCAATACAACTGTTCCCTGATTTTTCATTAAATTTTCTGTATTTCTCAAAAAATATAGTTAAGGTATAATAGAGGAATACATAGTAAAGAAATCTGTAAAATACATATATGTACATACAAATGGGATTTTTTCCTACGGATTTTTTAAACAGTAGTACACCCTTTGGTATTGTTTGGATTTTTTTTACCATCTGTATTTAGCCTTTTTTTTTTTTTAAGGTTTTATTTATTTGAGAGAGAGCAAACGAGTCGGGGGAGGGACAGAGGGAGAAGCCGACTCCACGCTGAGCAGGGAGCCTGATGCGGGACTCGATCCCAGGACCCTGGGATCACGACCTGAGCTGAGGCAGAAACCGAAATGACTGAGCCACCCAGGTGCCCTGCATTTAGTCTTTCATAATGAGAATTATTTAAAAAAAAAACTAAAATAGGCAGGTTTTGTTTAAAAATTTTGGAAGTTAAGCTCTCCAATGTACTTTAATTTTTCCGCAAGAAAAGGAAGTCACAAAGAAAAGGAAGAAAACGCAAAGTCACTTTCAAAATCTATGTCTCAAATTTGTACAGTCTCCACCAGACTACTAAAAAAAATTTACTAAATGGATAAAAACGTAGTCAGTCTCAACAAGAGAATTCCTTTAGATTATTAAAATAACTAATACCTTGCTACTAACTCTGGAAATTCCTTTGTAATTTGCTTTACTACATAAACAATAAACCATTCATCTTCAATGTTATCCCCAAACTTTGTCATGCCAAACATATGAGCAGGAACATCTCCTAAAAACAAGAGAAAAGCAATCATATAACCAAATAAATTTGTCAGGGCACATAAAAATGCAAGTAATCATTCAAATAAACAAACATTCATTGACTGACCATGCTGTAGGTACTATACAGGGAGCTGGGGCTGCAATCCTGAACAGGATATAAAAAGCCCAGTTATGAGGACCCAAGCTCTAGACAACAGGAGATGGACCACCACGCCATCTCAAAACAAGATGATGAACAGACGTATGCACTGGGGGATGTGAGCATAAATAATGTGATACTGAGCTATGCTCACTTGGAGGAATGACAGGAGTAAGTTGTCCAGAAAAAGAGAATAGCATGTGCAAAGGCAT
The DNA here is from genome assembly GCF_037043125.1 of Eumetopias jubatus. Taxonomy (NCBI): domain Eukaryota; kingdom Metazoa; phylum Chordata; class Mammalia; order Carnivora; family Otariidae; genus Eumetopias; species Eumetopias jubatus. The sequence continues at coordinate 55,084,584 of NW_028274823.1, read as the reverse complement.
ATAAGCATGGCAGACAATACAGTGATCTGGGAATATAAGGAAGCTAGATTTATTTTTTTTTAATATATATATTTTAAGATTTTATCTATTTATTTGACAGAGAGAGACAGCAAGAGAGGGAATATAAGCTGGGGGAGTGGGAGAGGGAGAAGCAGGCTTCCCGCGGAGCAGGGAGCCCGATGCTGCGGGGCTCGATCCCAGGACCCTGGGATCATGAACTGAGCCAAAGGCAGACGCTTAATGACTGAGCCACCCAGATGCCCAGGAAGCTAAATTTAGATGGAGTAGAAATTTTTTAAACAAGTGCAGTATTCAAAAATATGTAGAATTTAATACACTCTTAAACAACCCAAAGGGTCAAAGAAGAAATTACAAGGGAAATTAGAAAATACCTTGAAACAAAATGAAAACAAGCATGTAACATACTAAAAACAGTGCTAAGAAGTTTATAATTATAAAAGAGCTCAGATCAACCACCTAACTTTACACCTTAAGGAACGAGAACAAGAAAAGCTAACCCAAAGCTAGCAGAAGGAAGGAAATAATGATTAGAACAGACATTAATGAAACAGAGAATAGAAAAATAGAAAAAAATAAAGTGATTTGGTTTGTTGAAACATTACAAAATTGACAAAAATCTTAAGATTAGTAAGAAAAAAAAGGAGACGCAAGTAACTAAAATCAGAAATGAAAGGCGATATTACAACCTATACTACAGAAATAAAAAGGACTATAAGAGAACACTATGAACAATTGTACACCAACCAACTGGATAACTTAGAAGAAATGAGTACAGTCTTAGAAACACACAACCTATCAAGACTGTATCATGAAGAAATAGAGAATCTGAACAGACTGGTTACTAGTAAAGGACATTGAATCAGTAATCAAAAACTTCCCAACAAAGAAAAGCTCACTAGAGAATTTACCAACATTTAAAGAAGAATTAACATCAATCGTCTTCAAACTCTTAAAAACAACTGAAGAGGAGGGAACACTCCCAAACCCATTTTATGAGGCCAGCATTACCTTTACACTAAAGCCAGACAAAGACAATACAGGAAAACTATGACTAATATCCCTGGAATACTGATGCAGAAATCCTCAACAAAATACTAACAAACTGAATTCAACACACTGAAAGATATTACACCATGACCAAGTGGAATTTATTCCTGTAATGCAATGTAATGCATATGAAAATCAGTCAATGTAACCTACCACATTAACAGACTAAAGGTCAAACAAGCACATTGTGAAGTGTCTCAAGAGCTGCCATGGCGAAAAAAAAAAAAAAGGTAGGAAGAACAGCCCAACCAACTCTTCTCCCCACCCCAGATCTCTCTAATTTCTTCAACTAGAGAAGCTCCAATTAGAGCGTCTATTTTTATCTACCTTATATATTAAACTTCAATTTGAACTTTATCCAGAAGCAATGGATAACGTGAAGGATGTTAGGCAGAAGACTGACACGATCAAATTTGTGTTTTACAAAGGTAACTGGCAACAGTGTGAGGAACTGGAGATACTGTAACCAGAGAGGTTAGGTGGCTGCTGTGGTCTTCCAGATGAAGAGATAAAGAGCGTCTAGACTGTAGCCAACAAATGTAGAGAAGGGGTCGTATTTTAGGAGTAACCACACTAGGATTTACTGCCTGACTGAACATGGTTAAGTGAGGAGCTGAGTATAATTTTGAATTATTGACAAGCTGAATAACTAGGTGGATAATAATGTCATTAAGCAAGACAAGAAAACATTGGGTAAAAATGATTTTCTAGGAAAAAGATAAGGAGTTGGTTTTGGATGTGCTGTGCTAATGTGACGGTGTTCCTGCCAATAAATATCACGTGTTTCGGTGAATAGTGGTTCAATAGAATTAACACCAGGGAACACATTTGGCAACTGCTAGCCAAAAAATAACAGATAAACACTACATTGAGACCTAGATTGACAGTATCAAAAGATGCCAGACTCCTGATCTGAAATAAGACCCTGCATGAATAAGAGCTGTGGTCACCTATTCGCGCCTCATTTTACTAAAGCTATATGAAATGATAAAATCAGATCTCAAGCACCAACAACACAGAGTAGCTGTGAAGCAACCTCAAAATGCTTCTGAGTAGCAAATAATGGCCATAGGCCCAATTATTTCTCTTTATAAGCCAGGCAGAGCCACGTAGTTTCAAAACTATGTCAAACAAGGCAGCCTACTAAACACATGATCAGGAATGAGGAATACAGAGTAACCTCTAAAGGGAGCTACAGTTAAGGAAGCCAGATGCCTGAACCTGTTTAGTATAAGTACTTAGATACATTATAGCACAGGAAAGTAAAGTTCCAAAGAACAGCCATGGTTTGATAAGGTTGAGTATATGTTAGTTCTCAAGGTAATTACTATTAGAAAGCTTTCATCAAATGAATTAAAAAAATTTTTTTGATAAGTTTAAGGACTTAATCAAATATAGGCAAGCATCACTAATCAAAAAAGTTCAGGTTATAAATCTCCTCACAACACTGAATCAACTATGGACTATTATAGATCACTCTTGTCAGAATTAGAAGTCATACCACATCAAAGTAAGTAAAAGAGCCTTACCTTTCCCAGGTTTATATTTAAGATTGAAAGGCTGATTCTGCCAGATATAGGGGACCAGCATAGGTGCAAACTGAGTCATTATCCTCTCAATATACTTTTGAAGAATCTCTTTGTGTTTTTCTGGGTCCCTTGGTTCATCGGGTATCAGGAATAGGTGATACTCCACAGTGTCTTCCACTGTAGCAAGCTTCATATTTTCCTCCATTCTTCTTTGAAAACTACATTTAAAGTTTCAATAATATAAACCACATAGAATAATGTAGAAAATCCAATTCTCTGAACTCTTCAACATGATTCCATTGTTTTTCAAAATTCTGTTATCCACGTATTATCATTTTTTGCCTTGATCAAGTATGAGTAGTAACACCTATTTAATATTCTTTTTTTTTTTTAAGATTTTTTATTTATTTGCGAGAGAGAGAATGAGAGACAGAGAGCATGAGAGGGAGGAGGGTCAGAGGGAGAAGCAGACTCCCTGCCGAGCAGGGAGCCCGATGCGGGACTCGATCCCGAGACTCCAGGATCATGACCTGAGCCGAAGGCAGTTGCTTAACCAACTGAGCCACCCAGGCGCCCCTATTTAATATTCTTTTAATGATGCTTTTATACTTAAAATTGTTTTTTACACTTGAAATTATATTAAAGGAACTTTTGATATAATACAGTAAATGGAAATCGAGTACCACATTCCCAAATTAACTAATAGTATGCAAGAATAAAATAAAAAACGTTTGAAAAAAATAAATTAGAAAAAAGCTTCCCCTCATACTAGCACTAGTGTAACACACTTTGAGAAGCACTGCAATAACATCTTATGTTCTGCCACTAATTAGTTGTGTCACTTAGAGCACCTCAATTTCTCTTTTGGGGGCTTTTTCCTTAAATGTAGAAAGAGAATGTTACTCTTTCACTTCTACATTTCTCCCCCAGTTTAAATTATTATTTAAAAGCTCTTTAGGGCAATCTCCCTCACTCTGCAGAATTTAAATCTCTTTTATGAATATTGTACGGCAGAGGGGAATTCAAAACCACAAAACATGGCCTATCGTCTCACACCAAAATAATTTGCCCATGGTTCTTGATCCTAGAGCCGTCCTAAAACTGCCCCTTTCTCAGGTCTGGCGCGGGGTGGGGGGCGGGGGGTAGCTCCGGTATGTAAGAGGAAGTAAATAGCTCTATTTTCTAAGGGTTTCCCTTACAAACAAAAGTACTAGCTTACTATTACTGCCAGATGAGGCTTGGAACAGGGAGGCACTGCACTGGATGGTCCACTGTAAGGCACAATTCGATTTTTATTCTTATTCGGTTTCTCATGGGCTAATAAAACGAGGTCGAGAGGAACCTGCATCTTCTATCCAGTCTGTCCAAATCGTTTGGCTTCTTAACCCAGAGGGACAGATAATTCCATCCACCCACCTCATAATGCCAAGCACACATTTTTATGAAGAATTTAGTCAGAACTGGAAGGGGCTTTGAAATCACTCAGGATAACTCCTTGCTGTACAAGTGAGAAAACTGGCACACAGAAAGAGAAGCGACCCCGCAGCAGAGAGCCGAGCTGGACTCTAGTGCTCTTTACTCAAACTAAGCTTCCGCCCTCCATTCGACAAAAGGAAGCCAATTCCGCTTACGATTCTCCGGCCTCCCCCACGCGTCTCCGCTGCGGCCCCTTTCCTCGACCGCCCCTCCCACCGCGTGAGCCGGTCGGGAGCTGCCAGTAGCGGCCGAAGCCTGGCCCAAGGTCAGTCCAGACGCCGCCCGGGCACCTGAGGCCACTGGAAGGTCTGAAAGACCCGCTCGGCCCCGGAACCCCCGGTGGCGTCACTGCTGCGCGTCCGCGGGACCATTACGCGATGCCCCCGTGCGTTCGTCACTTCCGCCCCCGCGGGGAAGCAAGCACGGCGGAGGACTGGAGGGGTGGGGACCCAGGGAGTGGTGGCGGTCCGGAGTCTGGGCGACGGGGCGTGACGGGGCCGGAAGGTGGCGGGAGGGGGCCGGGCTGGAGCCGGCGGGAGGGCCAGGCCCGGAGGCCCCCACCCTGGCGTTCCCGCCCCCTCCACGACAGAGGAGGAAGAGGAGGATGCTCTCCAGATACACTCGGAAGGCGGTGCCGCAAAGCTTGGAGCTGTGAGTGTACTGCTCAGCCATCCTAGCCCGGGCCGGGGGAGGCTGAGGCGGGCCGCGGGCGCTCTGGCTGGGACCCTTCCCAACCAATGCTTCTCACCTTTCCCTTTCCAGGGCGGGGGAAGGAGAATTTTCTTCGGAATTCTCTCCTCCCAGACTTGTCAGACGCTGCCCGGTCTGCCTCCATCTCCAGCTAAGGGCATGTCACTTGTGCTTTCCTAGGACTTGGCCTTCTTGGGCTGCACTTCCTGAACTCAGGGACTGGGTCTCCTATGGCATTTGTAGTTTCCTCAGTGCTTCATGCCTGTCAGTGGCCATTGACGAATCGAGAAGTTACCAATAGCTGACTCAGTGCTACAGAAAAGTTGAATATGTCTAGTGCCAGGCACCGTGCAAAGCTGATTACATGCATCAGCTCACTTAATCCTACCAGGATACAGAATAGGGAATATTATTTTGCACATTCTACAAACAAAGGTCCCAGATTTAAGACTGTAGTATGTCAAAGATTATACAGGCAGAAAGTGGTGGAGCACACAAACCTGGTGTCAGTCTGACCCTGAAGCGTTGGTCATAATCATTACACATACTGCTTCCCCATCTCTGCAGTTAAACATCAGAATCCTTAAGGATAAGTTTTGCTCTAGAGAGCAAATATTTAAGCTTAAAAACCCACCTCTCACCCCTGGTGAAGTGTTGTAATTTAGCAAGTAATGATAATGTACATTTGTTAATGCTTTATACTTTCAAAAAGACTTTCACATCTTGATCCTTGCAACAACTCTGTAAGATGTTTCAGTTTTTCAGAACATGAAATATTAGAAAGGTTATACATCCTAAGATTATATAACCAGTAGGTTTTGAGCTTGAGCTTTTTATCCTCAAATTCCAACTTTTTTTCTCTGTAGAGCTGTGTGATTTTAACATTTAAAATTAACACTTAAACATTTAAATTTTAATAAATTTTAACATTTAAAAATTAAATACTAACTATACATGGTAATAACATGCATGGAGTCTTCAGTCAATCTGGGTGTCTGGCTAGGCTCTTTTCTGGTCATGTGACTTTTCAGTGGATTACTAAATATTTGAGCATTCATTTCTGTAATATTGAACTAAGACTTTCTCTAAAAGCATATCTAAAGTTATGGCACAGGGCTTGACACATAGTAGATGCTCAGTAATTGGTAATTTCCTGTCCTTTCCCAGCTTTATTTGGTACAGTAGCCATACAAAGAAAATTTGTGATCTCTCCTTGTCTTTCAGAAGCTTATTACCTACTAAGTAATAGGATATCTACACAGAAGCAATTCAGATATAAGCTTTTTAGGAAGTAGAAAGAAGAAAGTAATTTTCCAATAAAGGGAACAGGACTTAGCTAAAAGTCCGCTTTTATAATTAATTCTGACCATTCTGAGAGTAAAAAAGCAAACAAACAAACTCATTTGTGGAAAAAAATTGTTGGTAGGCATTTAGTGGGTGAGAATTACTCCAGTGTAGTACGTTACTTGTTCTCTGTTGTTGACTTGATTGATACTCTCTAAAGGCAACTCTCTTCAAAGATGATTCTCTAGAGGAGTCAGGATGATATGAATAATGAAGATAATGAGGATTATATGTATCTAAATGACAGTAAAATAAAAACAATTTTTACTTTAGGTGTTAGAATGATAATTTGCTTTGAAGAAATAACTTTAGTTTTCTCCCTAATAGTTCCAAATTATAGATATTGAAAAGAGTTCGGAAAAAAAAATGATTTTCAACATACAGCTTAACACTAACAAGTGATAAATTTCAAACATACATGTATAGTGAATAATAAAATGAACCACCTATCACCCACATTCAACAATTATCAAAATTTTGATATATTTGCTTCATCTATCTTCTTTATCTTTTTTTCAGCCTCTCTGTCCATCATCTGTAAATAAGAAAGCAAAACCCCACTTATCATTTCACCCCTGTATACCTCAGTGTGCATCTCTGAAAATTATAGGTATTTTCTTTTTTTTAGGTTTTATTTATTTGTTTGAGAGAAAGAAAGACCATGAGCAGGGGGAGGGGCAGAAGGAGAGGAAGAAACAGACTCTCTGCCGAACAGGGAGCCTGACGTGGCGCTTGATGCAGGGCTAGATCCCAGGACCCCAGGACCCCAGGATCACAACCTGAACCAAAGGCAGACAGACGGATGCCCAACCAATTGAGCTACCCAGGCACCCCTAGGTATTTTCTTATGTAAAAACAATGCTGTGATCAAATTTAATATTTCTTTGGTATTATCTAATCATCATTTCATAGTCAGATTTCTTTGACTAAAAAATGTCTTAAGTTTCTGTTTTGTAGCTGGAATCCACATTTCTGTTCACTACCACTGTCTCAAAGACAAGCTTTTGGGTCGTTGAATGAGAGAAGTACAAATAGCTCTACACAAATCCATCCCCACATTTGAGAAATAATTTGAAGTACAAGCTCTGCTGACTGGGCCCTTAGCTTTATCTTTAAATACAAAAATGGTACCATTCACTAAAATCTCAAATTATTCATTTGCTCTGAGAAGCCTCAGAGCCAGAGTACTTGGATTTAAATCCTGGCACCATCACTTCGTAGACATATGACCTTAAGCAGGTTACTTAATCTCTCTCTGCTTCACTTTCCTTGCCTATGAAGTAAGAGTATTAGAGATTTATAATATACATTTGCAAATTAAAGACCCTAAAGAGACCTTTTATAAAGAAACCTATGTACTTTGTTTAGCTTATCATGTTTCCTAAACTTATTTTATTGCAGAATTTTGTGGGGGAGGAAAGTCTACTGTAGATGGTTAAGACTGGAACATATGATAATTGATCCCTTAGTTTACTCTAATGTACATGTTGAACTCTTCAGAGCAGCTCTGTCCAATAGAAATACAATAAAACCACATATGGAATTTTAAATTTTCAGGTAGTCACGTTAAAAAATAGTAGAAACAGATGAAATAAATTTTTTTTAGTTTGAAATAATTATAGACTCCCTGTTACAAAAATCATACGTAGAATCCCACGAACCCTTCCCCCACCTCCCCCCACCTTCCCCCAATGATGACAACTTATGTAACTAGTGTAGTGTCAAAGCCAGAAAACTGACATTGGTACATGTTTTATTAGAAACTATGAGACTGGGTCTCCTTGGTTCTCAGTTAAGTTTCAGCTCAGGTCATGATTTCAGGGGCCTGGGATCAAGCCCTGCATCCAACTCCACGATGGGCTCTGTGCTCAGTGCAGAGCCTGCTTGTCCCTCTCCCTCTGTTCCTCCCTGTGCTCTCTCTCTTTCTCTCTCATCATTTTTTTTAAAAAATCTTAAAAAAAAAGAAACAGACTAATACAGAGTGGCTGTGCCTTTTTACATTTCCATCAGCAGTGTATGAGACATCTGGTTTCTACACATCGTCGCTTATATCACCATATTTTGTGTTAGCTGTTCTAAAAGGTGTGTGGTTATAACTTACTGTAATTTAAATTTGCAGTGAAACTATAAGAATATATTTTAACCCAGCATATCCAAAATATTATCATTTTAATATGTAATCAAGATAAAATTATTGATCTATTATATATTGTTGTACTGAGACTTCAAAATCCCATGTTTTATACTTAAAACATCTCATTTCCGACTAACTACATTTTTTAAAGTTTTCATTTAAATTCCAGTTAAAATACAGTGTAATATTAGTTTCAGGTGTACATTAGAGTGTTTCAACACTTCCATATAACACCTGGTGCTCATCACACCGACTAACCACATTTTAACTGCTAGTGGCTACCATATAGGACGGTGCAGTCCCAGAGCAGCAAGAAGGAGGTAACTAACCTGTAGTCAAGTTATTGAAAAGTATGTATTTTTTCTTTACAGGAAATATAACTTTTTAAAAAATCTTTCACAGGAAAGGAATAACAAAACATGCTATTAATCACCATCCTCTTCCAGAGCAACTGGATGAAATTTCTTCTACCAATGACAGCCATGAAAAAGATACAAGTTCCCAAAGGTAATAAGATAAAGTGTACTCATTTGCTTATTACACTTGATAATGGCAAAAGTGTTTTTTGGCTTAGGCTCGATATCTAGTCTTGTACTAATGAAACAAAACAAGAACTTTTATCACATTTTCAGTACCATTCAGTTTTCATTCTGGAACAGCTATTGGAAACATCATACTTGTAACCCTTGAAAAGTAGTATTATGAGTTAAAAGTTAAAAGCCAAGACTCAGAAGGAGTCTAACATCTGATTTTTATTTATTTATTTATTTTTTTAAAGATTTTATTTATTTTTTGACAGAGAGAGAGACAGTGAGAGAGGGAACACAAGCAGGGAGAGTGGGAAAGGGAGAAGCAGGCTTCCCGCCAGGCAGGGAGCCCTATGCAGGGCTCCATCCCAGGACCCTGGGATCAAGACCTGAGCTGAAGGCAGACCCTTAACGACTGAGCCACCCATGTGTCCCTAACATCTGATTTTTAATTCTGGTTCTGCCACTTATTAGCTGGGTAACAGAGGGCAAGTTACTTACCAGATAATAGTGTCTCTTAAAGGATGTTGTGAATATAAATGAGGTAAAGTATGTAAAACTTGGCACAATGATTGGCATATGGTAAATGAGTAAGTATTAGCTGCAGTTACCATTTTAAGAAACAGCATACTGTAATGTCAAAGAGGGTTCTGAGAAGCAGTGTGGTATCACAGAAAAATTATAGTCATAAAAGCTAATTTCAAAACCTAGAACTCAATCTCAGATTGTCTTTAAAATGGGGTTAATTGGGGTGCTTGGCTGGCTCAGTTGGAAGAGCATGCAACTCTTGATTTTGGGGTCATGAGTTTGAGCCCCACATTGGGTGTAGAGATTACTTAAATAAATATAACTTAAAAAATTTTTTAAATGAGGTTAATTGAGTTCTACATCACCAGGTTGTTGTGAGGATAAAATGGGATTATATCTGTAAAAGTGCTTGGTAAACTGTAAAAGTGCCATATAAGTTCAGACATTATTCATATTTCTGAAATGTCTTTAGTTTTCAAGGGTAGATGTTGTAAGTGGAATGTTAAAGTATTTGTTGTAAAGTATGACTAGAATTATTTAGAATCACTGTCATCAATTCTATAGGAATTAGACTTTTCCATGATGCTTAAATGTTAAGTTCTTCATTTATTTTTGCTTCTGTGGATATATTTGTATGCATGCTTGTTACCTAGCAAACTGCTGAGTAGTTACTGCTACAGAAACTTGAGGAAGTATAAGAATTTTTCTGTTTTCTCTCTTCCTTCCAAATTGTGCATTTAGTGAGTCTGACATCACACAAGAATCACCTTTTACATCAGCTGACACTGGGAATTCAAGATCTGCTTTTCCAAGCTATACAGGCACAGGGATCTCTACAGAAGGCAGCTCGGACTTCTCCTGGGGCTATGGTGTGAGTTGTATGTTATTGGTCTGATGGAGTGCTTGGGAGACTATTCTGGGAGTTAGGATTTGTCAGTTTTGTCAGTATATTTCATTCCTTCACTCTGTGAAGATTGGTTCTTTACATTTTAATACTTCTTATCAGTTTTTACCCTCTTTCAGTATTTGCTTTGTTTTATGGATACAGGGAAAGTGGTGTGTTCATGGAACTGAAAAAAGGTCAGTGTGGTTGGGGGATGGTATCAGGCAGAGAAAGCATAAATGAAATCAGAGAGGTAGGCAGGACTAGATGATATAAGGCCATAGGAAAGAATATAAATTTTATCCTAAGGGAATTAATTAATCTGATGGCTTATTGTGAGGTTTTTAGTGTACTAACTATATATTTCCATTAGTTGTCTCTATATTGCAGTTAGTACTTCTTTGTAAGTTATGAATGTCATACAAATGTTTCCCTTTCCTTTGCTTTCCTTTTGTTATTTACTGTGTAGCAGATTTTTTTAACGATCAAATATTACCATTTCACTTTTGACCTTCATTTCTTCTACTACATCTTTCTACTACCTTCATTTCTGTACTAGTCAGGATTTTATCTTTAGAAAGATGGAGTATTACAGTATTCTTCTTAATAGCATTTTATAGAATTTTGTGTTTATCTCTTTAACTCACCAGACTTTTTTCATAATATATGGTATGAGGTATGAATTAAGTTTTTATGCTGTTGAACCTATTTTGTTTGAGCCCTTTTTCTATATTTGATTTAAAATCATGTAGTTTTCATTGTAGTTTTAAAATATTTAGGGAAAATTTATTGTTCATTAAACAATAAATATTATTTAGTATTTGTGTCCTCTTTACATCTTAAGCTGAATTTTATTTTCACTTGCACCAAATTTTATTAAAATATTCATCAGGGATTTAATTGGTCTAGCATTATAACTTTATATTAAATTAGGGAAGGTGTAGAGAGAATTAAAATTTATTGAGTATTTAGTAGATGCCAGGCACTGTGCTGAATACTTTATATACACATTTCAGTCATTTCTCATCTTAACATAGTATTCTAGCTAGAACTATAGTCCTTTTATTTAGATCTTCCTTTAATTCTCTTTATCATTTTATTATTTACTTTGAGTAAAATCTCTTATTGTAAGTTACAACTGATAGTAAAATTGAAGTTAGTACTTATACATTTTATTTACTTTGGAACTGTCTTGGTGTTTTTCTTCCTTTCAGTTTAATTAATTTAGCCAAATTAATGGCTAAATATATTTATTATTTATAATCCTGGAGTTTATATTCTATGTTTATTTCTTTTAAAATAGTCTAAAATTAAAAAAGTATTCTAAAATTTAAAGTTAATATAATGATGTGAAGGAAGACCTTCCTTTTCTATCCTAATTATATCTATTATTAAAAATTTTATAGCCAACAGTCATAAAAGTAGCTAACCCAGTTCTGTTCTATTTTAGCTTTATATGCTTTGGGTTGATATTTTTTTTAATAATTGAGTAAGGTTTATTCTAGGAATACAAAGATGGGTCAGTACCTGCAAATGTAGTATATTTAACATCGATAAATGAAAAAATACGATCAAACCAATAGATGCTGAAAAAGTATTTGATACATTCAAAAACCATTCCTTGTAAAAATTCTCAGTAAGATAGGAGGAAACCCTTGAGACTTGATGACTATTTGCCAATTGAATAGGAAATATCAGTTTCAGTGTCAAAGCACTAAAGTTATTTCCATTAAAATAAGGAATCAAACAAGAATTCTTTATTAAAAAATTTGATTCCTTTGCTAACTTTGTACATTTTAATTTTTATTTTTACATAAAGTTTGTCATGTACACTATTTAGTGCCAGTTGTTTTTCCACTTAACAGTATATTTTGAAGAATATTATTATAAAAAATTTACTTGTTCTTTAATATGGCCTCATATTCATTGCTTTTACCAAAAAAAATACTGCATTTATAACACTGTACATATACTATTTTACATAAATGTGAATATATCTGAGGATAAAACTTTTAGAGGTGGAATTGCTTGTCAAAAGACACTTTTGTAATTTTGAAAGCTGTTGCCAAGTTGTTTCTGTAGAAGTTATTCTGATCTGCAGTCTCACCAGGAACATATATGGAAGGGCCTATTTTCCTATACTCTTGACTAAAACAGTGAATTATCATACTTTTTAATCTTTGCCAGACTTTTTAGGTTTTAAAAAAAGGTATCTGATGCTATTGCATTGGTTAGAAGAAAAAATTTGCATACCGTGTGTGTGTGTGTGTGTGTGTGTGTGTGTGTGTGTGTGTGTGAGAGAGAGAGAGAGAGAGAGAGAGAGAGAGAGAGAGAGAAATGGCACCCAGAGAGAGAGAGAGAGAAATGGCACCCAGATAAGATATAGGCAATCAGCACCCTACAAGGCTCCTAGATGCCCTCTCTCAACCCCAAAAATAACTGCTATTCTCACCTTTGTCACTAGTTTTTTTTTATTTTTGCCTTCATATAAATGAAATCATATAATATATATTCTTTGTGTCTGGCTTCTTATGCTCAGCATTATGTTTGGTGAGTTCATACATGATATTGCATATATTTGTAGTCTGTGACTTGCCTGTTTATATTTCATATCCATTTATTTTTATTTTTTTATTTTCATATTAATTAATAGGAGTTCTTTATCTTTTAGATTAGGGGTCGATGTACTTTTTTGAGAAAGTAGAAATATTTTAGACTTTGTGGGCCCCGTCAGACCCTCAGCTCTCACTGTAGTGAGAAGGCAGCCATAGATAATGGGTAAATAAATGGGTGTGACTGTTCCAGTGAAACTTTATTTACAAAACAGGCTGTGGACCAGATCATAGTTTGCTGATCACTGTTGTAGATGTGTATAACAGAGACTGTCAGATACCTACATTATATCCACTCTTCCCATAGAACTTCAGGTATTATACCCAGTTGAAAATTTATTTCTCAGCCTCTGTTACAGGTAGTGGTAGCTAATGAATTGTATACAAAAGTCAGGAGATAGAGCTTTCTAGAATGCCCTTTTTTTCCCATTTTACCCCTTTTTTCCTGATTCCTGCCTGGAACATGGAACTATGGCTAAAGGTACAGCAGCCATCTTGGACCATGAAGTGTCACTGAGAATGGAAACAACAGAAGAAACTAAGTCCTTGATGTCCATGGAGCCACTATATCAGCTCTTTAATGCCTACCCATAGACTAATTTTTTTATGAGAAAAATAAACTTTTCCTTTGTTTAAGCCACACTTATTGCTTTTGTTAGTAGTAGAAATTGTACACTCATCTTCTGTTAAATATATTACAAATATCTTTTCCTAGTATGTGGCTTTTATAACTTCCACAATTTTCACATTTAAGTCTATAATTCACCTGAAATTGTTTTTTGTTTAGGATATACAGCAGGAACATAATTTTCCCATATGGATAATGAATTTTTTTAGTACCATTTACTGACTAGTTCAGGATTTCTGAGCAGGGGCATTTTTGGCGTTTTAGGTGTGGCTGTTGTACAGAAATGTTTCATGCCTAGCAGGATGTTTAATATTCACGATCCCTTCATATTAAATACCTGGAGCACCCCCTAGTCATTGTGATCACTAAAAATGCACACATACCTTTTTCAACTCTTCCAAAGAAGGTGGTGTCATTTCCCAGAGAATCACTGCATCCTTTCCCCACTGCTCTGCTACGCTGCCTATGTAATAGATTAAGTTTTTTAAAATATGAAAGGGTCTGTTCTGTCCTAAACTCATACAACTGGTTGTTTTTTTTTTTAAAGATTTTTATTTATTGAGAGAGAAAGAGAGAATGGTAGAGAGCATGAGAGAGAGGAAGGCCAGAGGGAGAAGCAGACTCCCTGCTGAGCAGGGACCTGATGTGGGACTCGATCCCAGGACTCCAGGATCACGACCTGAGCTGAAGGCAGTCGCTTAACCAACTGAGCCACCCAGGCGCCCCATACAACTGGTTTTAATTAAACTGTAGCTTTATAATAATCTAAAATATCTGGTAGGGAACTCTTACTGCATTGTTCATAATTGTCTTGGCCAATCCTTGTTAGAATCTGATTGTTAAATTGCATAGGTCAATTTGGGGAGGACTGCCATCTTAATGATACTGAGTTCTCCTATTCATGAATTTGATATCTAAATCTTTTCATTCTTTTTTAAGTTTATTTATTTATTTATTTATTTGTTTATTTATTTAAGTAATCTCTACACCCAACATGGGGCTTGAACTCATGACCCTGAGATCAAGAGTCACATGCTCTTCTGACTGAGCCAGCCACGCTCCCCATAGATCGTTTCATTTAATATCAATTTCTTTAATATCTTTTAATACATTGTTTTAATTTTGTCCATAAAGGTCCATTTGTTGAAGACGTATTCCTAGGTACCTTATATGGTACAATATTAAAAATTACATTTTTAATCTATTTATTGCTGTTATATAGGTGTACAGTACCTGTTTTTCAAGGGAAATGAGTTCTAGGATAATGTTGGCCTCTGGCAAAAGTTTATATTCTTTGTCATATTTTTAAAACTTCTGATATTTTACTTATATGTTAATAGATTTCTCATCTATTTAATACTAGATTAAACTTCCCCTGGATTTCTTTTTTTATTGTGATATTCACATAACATAGAATTCACTCCTTTAAAGTGAACAGTGAAGTGGTTTTTAGTATATTCACAAAGTTGTGCAACCATCACTTCTGACTAATTTCAGGACATCTTTATCACCCCCAAAAGAAGTCCATACACATTAGCTGTCACTCCCCAACCCTCCAGTCCCTCAGCCCTCTGAGAACCACCAATCTGCTTTCTGCCTGTGTGGATTTGCCTATTCTGACATTTCATATAAATGAATCATACAGTATGTGACCTTTTGTGTCTGGCTTATTTTACCTCACATATTTTCAAGATTTAGCCATGTTTTATCAAGTATCAGTACTTCTTTTTTTATTGATGAATATAATTCCAAAAATACCAAAATTTTTTTCATCTCTTCATCAGTTGATGGACATTTGGGTTTTGTTTTTTTACTGTTATGAATAATGCTACTATGAATATTTGTGTACATATGTTTTGAATATTCTTACATATATGCCTGGGAGTGAAATTGTTGGATCATATGAAAACTAATTTTTTGAAGAATACATTTATCATTGATCTTTATTGCTATGATTATATTTTTTAAGGCTTCTAGTTAGTATAGAGATAATGTTGATATTTTTCTTGTATTACACAAACACTTCATTGCAGGTATCACATGTATGTCAGAGTAGGTAATTACTTTGAAATCCATTATTTTGTTTTTAAGGTTGTGTCTTAATTAATGAAATCCAAGTTTTGAGATCAGAGTTGCAAATGCTACATAGAGTATTTTCTTAAAAACTTGAAACAACCTCAAATTTACAGGAAAGTTATAAGTACAGTACAAAGAACTATCTTTCATGAATAATTTGAGAGTAAGTTACTGACATGATACCCCCTCATACCAAATATTTTTGTGTATTTCCTTCAAACAAGGATACTACATGACCAGAGTATAAGCATCAAATTCTGGAAACTAACAGTGAAACGTGGCTGTCATCTAATCTCTAGACCCCATTAAAATTTCACTAGTTGTCCCAGTAACGTCCTTTTATAGCAAAAGTTCACTTAATATTGTTATGTTTCTTTAGTCTCCATCTGGAATAGTTCCTCAATTTGTGATATCACAAATACGAGCTTGTTTTTCTCATTGCATTCTATTTGATGGCACATGGTTCCATTTGTCCCATTATTGACGATGTTCACTTTGATCACTTAATTAAGGTGTGGTGTCTTACACCTTAATTTTTTTTCTGTTGTTTAAAAGTATTTTATGGAGGGGCGCCTGGGTGGCTCAGTCGATTGAGCTAAGGTTTTAATCCCAGTTGGGTTCCCTGCTCAGTGGGGAGTCTGCTTCGTCCTCTCCCTTTGCCCCTCCCCATGCTTGTGCTCTCCCTCTCTCTCTCAAATAAATAAATAAAAGTTTAAAAAAAAAGTATTTTGTGGAGAGGTAACTTTGAAATTATGTAGCTACTATCCTATTCCTCATCAAACTTTCAATTTTTGAATTTATTTACATCAGTGTAGACTCATGGATTCCTATTTTATTCAGTTAGTTTTAATAAATCATTAACATTATTTATTTTGAAGTTCATATTGTCCCAGCTTTTGGCCAGTAGAATTCCCTTTATACTGGCTTCTGTGCCATTTTGACATGTTATTCTTCTTTGAGCACTTACTTACTTTCTGGCACAAGATACTCCGGACTTATTTTGTACCTTCTTTGGCCCAGCGCTGGAATCAGCCACTTCTCTAAGGAGCCCTGGTTCCTTTTAGTGCCATTTAGAAACAAATATTTGGGTGCTAAGTGTGCCCATTGCTTTTCAGTTGTCCCTGAAAACCCTCTCAGTGGACTGAACTAGGGAATATATGTATTCCTCCTATTCCATTTTGACATGACAAAGTTCATTCTAGTTTTTTCCTTTTTCATATTTGTAACTTCTTTCTTTGATAATAAGAAATCTGGGTTCCATTATCCTTAATATATTTATTTGATAAATGCCCCAAACGTAACCAGTTTCCTACTAATGCCACTGCCTCCTAACCTCTGCAGATACCCTTCTAACTTCACAAATGTTTCAACACCCTGTGCTGGGTCACTACCGCCTGCACCCTTTCACCCATTGCATGTTCTTTTCACCCTGCTCAGAGCCAGACACCCAGTGTACTCCTAACTTCCATACTGGCACCCTCACCCTGCTTGGACTGTCATCCTGTGTCAGGCTGCCTACTCCCCACATAGTAGCCTTCTTCTCTCTATTCTGGTACCAACATTACAAGCTGGCTGCTCTCCCATATGGACATCCTCTTCATCTAACTTGTGCTCCAACACCCTGCAACAACCTGCTCTCCCACCTGAAAACACCTACTGTGTCACTTTTTTTTCAGTCATGCCAGTATATATCCCATTTTACATGCTCTTCTTGTAAGATATTGATAGTGCATTCAGAGTTTTTTCCTCTTGAACCTACATGGACTGTTTGCCTCAGTCAGTAGCATGCAGTGAATGTGATGCTGTATGATTCTCTAGGTTAGAAGCTAACACAGCTTCTGCTTGCCTCTGTTTCTCTCTCTGGACACTTGACCTTGGAATCCAGCCATCATGTTGTGAGGAAGTTCAGACCAGACCACATGGAAAAACCCATGTGGAGATGAACTGAAGCCCCCAGCTGAAACCCAGCATCAGCTGCCAGATATTGGAATGAATGAGCATTCAAATGAATTCAGGTCCAAGCCTTCAAGTTTTTCAACTGATATCATAGATGTTGTGGAGAAGAGATAAGACTTCCTGCTGTGATCTATAAAAATTCCTGACCTATGTAAACCTGGGGAGATAATACATGATTGTTGCTGTTTTAATTCATTAAGTTTTAGAGTAATTTGTTATACTGCCAAAATAACTAGAACACCCCTCTAGCACTGCTCAGGGTCAGGAAAACTGCTAAATGTTCTCTTCACCCCTCTTGGTTTCCTGCCACACAACAGGCCATCTTCCTACACAGACACCCTCATTACTGTGCTTGGGTTCCAATTTCATATACCAGGGTGCCCTCCCAGGTTGATCCTTTCCTTATTCTGTTCTGGCTTTGAAACCCCATGTTTGGTGTCTCTTGAGGCATTGGGTAACAGGCAGCACATATCTACCATCCCTGAGAGAAAGGAAACTCATAAGGTGAGCCCCTATTTCTCCTGGTTCCTGATTGGGGATAATTTTCTGACTATGGATTTGTGAGCCAGAGTCCAAACAAGGCATGGTGATTCCATTGTGCTGAGGAACAGAGATCAGAGTTCATGGAAGACGAAGCAGCTGAAATATGCAGGGCAGGGGAAGATAAAGAGCCCCAGAAATTGTAAATAAGTGGGTAAATATAAAAGTCTATTTTTTTGTGATTTCTTATTTATGCAAGATGGAATTTATACTTGTAGAAGTAAAAGATGAGGCAAATACAGCTGAAAGGATGGGTGACTGTAAATGGGATTATACTATTTTTTTTTAATTACATTTGTGAAGTGTAAAGTATCAAGAGAGAAATGGGAAGTATGAAGAAGGAGGTATGAAGTGGTAAAATACTGACTCTAACTAGACTTTGATAGGTTATGAATGTATATTATTAGTTCTAGAACAAGCATTAAAATTATAAGAAGAAGGGCACCTGGGTGGCTCAGTCGTTAGGCATCTGCCTTCAGCTCAGGTCATGATCCCAGGGTCCTGGGATCGAGCCCCGCATTGGGCTCCCTGCTCCGCGGGAAGCCTGCTTCTCCCTCTCCCACCCCCTCTGCTTGTGTTCCCTCTCTTGCTGTGTCTCTCTCTGTCAAATAAATAAAAATCTTAAAAATAAATAAATAAATAAAATAAAATTATAAGAAGAATAAGCTAAGATGCCAATTGGGGAAATAAAATGCAATACTAACATATTTGATAATCAGATAAGTCAGGAAAGGAAAAAGAAAAAAGGAAAGGAACAAGAGAGGACCAAAAAACAGAAGGGACAGATGGAAAAGAAATAGCAGGATGGTAGATTTCAACTCAGCCATGTCAACAATTAAAACAAATGTAAATGGATTAAACACTCCAATTTTTTTTAAGATTTTATTTATTTATTTGACACAGAGAGACACAGCGAGAGAGGGAACAAAAGCAGGGGGAGTGGGAGAGGGAGAAGCAGGCTTCCCGCCAAGCAGGGAGCCCGATGTTGGGCTTGATCCCAGGACCCTGGGATCATGACCTAGCCAAAGGCAGACACTTAACGACTGAGCCACCCAGGCGTGCCTAAACACTCCAATTAAAAGCAGAGATTGTCAGAATGGATAAAAAAGCAAGACTCAACTGTATACTATGTGGAAAGTAAATATATAGGCACAAATAGGTTGAAATTTAAAAGAGAAATATATCATGAACATAGAAGGCTGACATGGTTATATTAATATGAGACAAAGTAAACTTGAAAACACGAAGTTTGTCCTAAGAAAGAATATATCCTAGTGATAAGAGGGCAATTTGTTTTAGCTCAGGCTGCCATAACAAGATACCACAGACTGTGGCTTAAACACCAGACACTTACTTTCTCACAGTTCTGGAGGCTAGAAGCCCAAAAGCAGGGTGCCATCCAGATTGGTTTGTGGTGAGGCCTCTCTCCCTAGATTCTGTATCCTCACATGTCCGTTCTTTTAGGCATGTGCACAGGTGGAGAGATCTCTGGTATCTTTTCCTCTTATAAGAACATCAGTCCTATCAGATTAGGGCCCCAACCTTATGACCTCAGTTTTTTTTTTTCAAATTTTTATTTAAATTCCAGTTAGTTAACATACAGTGTACTATTAGTTTCAGGTGTGGAATTTAATGATTCAATACTTACATACAGCACCCCGTGCTCATCACAGCAAGTGCCCTCCTTAATCCCCATCACCTATTTAACCCATCCCCCCACCCACCTTCCCTCTGGTAACCATCAGTTTGTTCTCTATAGTTAAGAGCTTATGACCTCATTTAACCTTAGTTTCTAAATACAGCCACATTGTGGGTTAGGCTTCAGTGTAGGAATTCACACAGGAATTCAACAGAGGAGGACACAATTCAGTCTATAACACAGTTCACCAGGAAGACATAACAATTCTAAATAAGTACACATCTAATAGAGTTTCAATATGGATGAAGAAAACTGATAAAATTAAAGAGAGGGATCAATGAATTCATAATTATTGTTAAAGATTTTAGTAAGGGCGCCTGGGTGGCTCAGTTGGTTAAGCGACTGCCTTCGGCTCAGGTCATGATCCTGGAGTCCCAGGATCGAGTCCCACATCAGGCTCTCTGCTCAGCGGGGAGTCTGCTTCTCCCTCTGACCCTCTTCCCTCTCGTGCTCTCTATCTCTCATTCTCTCTCTCTCAAATAAATAAATAAATAAAAATCTTTAAAAAAATTAAAAAAAGATTTTAGTAATTAATGGAACAATTAGAAAATCAGTAAAAATATAAAAGATCTGATGCTACACCCAACAAATACAGAGTACATATTCTTCTGAGGCACACATGTAATGTTCACAAGGACAGACTGTATGGTGGATTGTAAAATGTCTCAATATTGTTCAAAAGACTAAATCTCACAGAGTATATTCTCTGATCACAACAGAATTAGAAATCAGTAACAATAAGATACCTAGAAAAACCCCAAATATTTGGAAACTCAACAACACGCTTCCAAATATCAAATTACAAGGAAAATTAGAGGGTATTTTGAACTAAACCATAACAAAAACAAAATATCAAAATATGTGGATGCTGCTAATGTTTTTACAAGGAAGTTTGTAGCTTTAAACACCTATTTTAGAAAAGAATACAGCTTTGAATGAATTATTTAAGTTTTTACCTTAAGATGCTGGGAAAGATTAAACCCAAAGAATAATGAAATAAGAACAAAAATCACTGAAATAGAAAACAAATAAAAGAGAAAATGAACAAATCCAAGAGTTGATCCTTTGAAAAGATTAATAATTGATAAGCCCTCTAGTGATACTGGTCAAGAAAAGGAAGGAAACACAAATTACAAATACCATTAGTGAAAGAGGAAAGATCAGCTCAAGTCCTACAGACATTGAAAGAATATTAATAGTAGGAACAATTTTATGCCAATACATTCTGCAACTTAGATAAAATGGACAAATTCTTTAAAAAATCTGAATAGTTGTAAAATTCATAAAGAAACTGAATCAAACAACTCTCTTAGAGAAAGCTTTAGGCCTAGCTGGTTTCACTACTGAATCTATCATGCATTTTTTGTGGAAGAAATAACAGCCACACAAACTTTTTCCAAAAAATAGCATTTTTAAATCACGTTATGAGGCCAGCATAATATTGATGCCAAAGACCTGATGAAAATGTATCATAAAAGAAAATTATGAGGTGGGACTTCTAGTATGACAGAATGAATAGCTTGACAAGTCCTCTTCCCCAAAAGCAGCAATTAAACTGGATAAAATGGTCAAAGCAACCATTTTCAGGGCCCTGAAATTGACCAAAGGTACTTAAAACAGCAAAGCAGTTATTCACGAAAATCAGTGGAACCATGTGTTAAGAACAGTGAGAACCTGTTCTACTACAAAGGGACAAGCTGTGCTAACTAGCAGCTTAACCACCAGAATGGAGTGGAACTTGGACAAACTCTATACCCAATGCCATCATCAATAACAGTAGCAAACTCAGTGGCATACAAATGAGGCAAAATAGTGGCTCAGATAGTCTGTGGACTCAGTAGTGGCTAGGGCAAAAAAATGAATTGGCAGACTATCCAGAAATTTATCAAAGAGATCTGGGAAATAAGATAGTCATAGTGCTGGGACGCCTGGGTGGTTCAGTTGGTTAAGCGTCTGCCTTTGACTCAGGTCATGATCCCAGGGTCCTGGGATCTAGTCTCGCATCAGGCTCCTTGCTCAGCAGGGAGCCTGCTTCTTCCTCTGCCTGCTGCTCCCCCTGCTTGTGTGCTCCACCCCCCCGACAAATAAATAAAATCTTAAAAAAAAAAAGATAGTCATAGTGCTCTGATAAACTGTCCACATATCCAAGCAGCATGCAAATATGGAAAAGATCATAAAAGGGCACAGAAATTAAAAGCCAAGGCAGACAAAATAAACAGAATACTACTA
Source organism: Eumetopias jubatus (assembly GCF_037043125.1). Taxonomy (NCBI): domain Eukaryota; kingdom Metazoa; phylum Chordata; class Mammalia; order Carnivora; family Otariidae; genus Eumetopias; species Eumetopias jubatus. Next base: position 55,062,665 of record NW_028274823.1, on the reverse strand, counting down.
GAAACAAAAAGATACTTCATAATGATAAAAAGGCCTATTCATTAGGAAAATAAAGCAATTACAAAATGTATACATATCTAACAATCAAGCCTTAAAGTACATGAAGTAAGATTTGACAGAAGTGAAGGAAAAACAGCACAACAATTATAGCAAGGAGACTTCAATACCCTACTCCCAGTACTTGATAGAACAACTAGACAAAATCAGCAAGCATACTGAAGACTCAACACTATTAACCAACTTGACCTAACATTCCACCCAAAGACAACAGAATATATATTCTGTATATATAAAACAAGTCTCATAACTCTACAAGGACTAAAACTATACATTCCAACCATGCTGGAATTAAGTTAGAAAGGAACACCTAGAAATTTGGGATATCTCCAAATATTTGGAAGTTAAGCAGCTCTCTTTTAATTAACTGATGGACTGAAGAAGAATTCTACAAGGGAAATTAGAAAATATTTTTAATTGAATGAAAAGGGAAAAAATATCAATCTGTAGGATGTAGCTCAAGTGGTGCTTAGAGAAAAATTAATAGCTTTAAATCCTATGGGGGGAAAATCAAGCTAACAGATGCAGAGAACAGATTGGGGTTGGCCAGAGATGGGAGTTGGGGGATGGGCAAAATGGGTGAAGGGAGTCAATATTTAAAAGCTTCCAGTTATAAAATAAGTGATGGGGATGTAATGTACAGCATGGTGACTACAGTTAATAACACTGTATTGCATATTTGAAAGTTGCTAAGAGAGTAGATCTTAAAAGTGCAAGAAAAAAATTCTGTGACTATGTATGGTGACATTTTAACTAGATTTATTGTGATCATTTCACAATATATCATTTCACAATATATACAAATATTGAATCATGTTGAACATCTGAAACTAATATAATGTATAAGATTTTTAAAATAGAAAAAAATGTCTACAGAAAAAAGGAGGGTCAATAACATGAGCTTCTACCTTTAGAAACTAAAAAAGAGTAAATAAAAAGCAAGCAGAAGGAAGGAAACAATACAGATTAGAGTAGAAATTAACAAAATACAAAACAAAAAACAACAGAGAAAATCAATAAAGTCAGAAGTTGGTTCATTGAAAAAATTCAACAAAATTGACAAGTCTTTAGGTAGTCTGATCTAGAAAAAAGACACAAATTAACAAGATTAGAAGTGAATGAGGGGGACATAACTATTGACTCTTCAGAAATGAAAAGGACTAAGGGAATGTAATAAGCAACTTCATGCCAAGAAATTAGATAATTTAAATGTAATTGAGAAATTTCTAGAAAGACACAATTGCCCAACTGACTCAAAAAGAAAAAATCCATATAGATCCATAATAATTAAATTAGTAACTAAAAATCTTCCTACAAAGAAAAACCCAGGCATAAATGGCTTCATTGGTAAATTCTACCAAGTACCTAAAAGAATACATAATAACTATCTTTCATAAACTTGTTCAGAAAATAGAGGAAGGAATACTTCCCAACTCATCCCATGAAGCCAGTATTACCCTCCTACCAAAGCCAGACAAAGACATTACAAATTTCTGTATGCAAAAAATTCTATAGAATCCATAAAACAAACAAAACTCACTATTAGAACTAATAGAGTTCAACAAGGCCACAAGATACAAAGTCAATATAAAAAATCAGTTGTATTTCTACAATTTCTGCAATTACTCAGTGCTCATCATAAGTGTACTCTTAATCAGCCTCACCTATTTCATCCATGCCCCCACCTACTTCCCCTCTGGTAACCATCAGTTTGTTCTCTATAGTTAAGAGTCTGTTTCTTGGTTTGTCTTTGTTTGTTTGTTTGTTTTGTTTCTTAAATTTCACATATGAGTGAAATCATACAGTATTTGTCTTTCTCTTATTTCACTTAGCATTATACTCTCTAGATCCATCCATGGATCCATCCATTTTTGCAAATGGCAAGATTTCATTCTTTTTTATGGCTGAGTAATACTCCTGTGTGTGTGTGTGTGTGTGTAGGATATATATATATATATACACCCTATATATATATTTAAGAGTATTATATATATATATATATATACCACATCCTCTTTATCCACTCATATGTAGATGGACACTTGGGGTGCTTCCATATCTTGGCTACTGTAAATAATGCTGCAGTAAACATAGGGGTGCATATATCTTTTTGAATTAGTGTTTTCATAATCTTTGGGTAAATACCCAGTTCCACTTGTCACTTTTATTCAGCATTGTACTGGAGGTTCTAGTCAGTGCAATAAGATAATATAAGGAAATGAAAGGCATCCACATTGGAAAAGACTAAATAAAAGTATCTTCATTCGCAGATGACATGATGTAAAAAATCCTGAAGAGTTCACACTCTTTCTGCCCCCACAAAATCTGCTAGAACAAAGAAATAACTTCAGGAAGGTCACAGTATATTAGATCAATTTACAAAAATCAATTATAAATGTGGCATGTTTACATAATAGAATATTATCCAGCCATAAAAATGAAAGAAGTACTAATACATGCTATACTATGGATGAACCTTAGAAACAGGTTCAGTGAAAGAAGCCAAACACAAAAGGCTGTGTATTATATGACTCCCATTTATGCAGAATGTCCAGAAGAGCATATCCAGAGACAAAAAGTAGGTTAGTTGTGACTGGGTAGAAAGAGAAATGGAGGTTTGTTTTCAGGGTGATGAAATTTTCTGGGATTAGATACTGGTCATGGTTGCACAATTGTGAATATACGACAAACCACTGGAAATATACCCCAAACCGCTAACTTGCATAGTTTAAAAAGATGAATTTCAGGGTATATGAATTGTATCTAAATTTAAAAATCTTTCTACACACATTAGTACATGAACAACTCTGAAAATGAAAATAAAAAAATTTAATTCACAGTAGAACAAAAGGAATAAACTTAAAAGCAGCACAAAACTTGTACAAAAGAAGAAAGTTAGAAGACTTACACTATCATATTTCAAAACTTAATAAAATGGTACTATAATCAAAACAGTGTGGTATTGACATAAGGATAGGCATAATGATCAATGGAACAGAACTGGTAATCCAGAAATAAACCCTTACATTTAGTCATTTGATTTTTTTTTTTAAAGATTTTATTTATTTATTTGACAGAGAGAGACACGGCAAGAGAGGGAACACAAGCAGGGGGAGTGGGAGAGGGAGAAGCAGGCTTCCCGCGGAGCAGGGAGCCCGATGCGGGGCTCGATCCCAGGACCCGGGGATCATGACTTGAGCCGAAGGCAGACGCTTAACAACTGAGCCACCCGGCGCCCCTTTTTTTTTCTTTTTTCTTTTTTTTTAGTCATTTGATTTTTGACAAAGATGCCAAGGCAATTCAATAGGGAAAGTATCTTTTCCCCATAAATATTGCTGAGACAATTGGATATCCATATGCAAAAAGATGAAATTAGTATCTTAACTCACATCATATAGAAAATTTACTCAAAATTATAAATCTAAATGTAAGAGCAGGGGCGCCTGGGTGGCTCAATTGTTAAGCATCTGCCTTTGGCTCAGGTCATGATCCCAGGGTCCTGGGATCGAGCCCCTCATTGGGCTCCCTGCTCGGCGGGGAGCCTGCTTCTCCCTCTCTCACTCCCCCTGCTTGTGTTCCGTCTCTTGCTGCCTCTCTCTCTCTGTCAAATAAATAAATAAAATCTTTTTTAAAAAATATAAAATAAATAAATGTAAGAGCAAAAACTCAATCTTTTAGAAAAAAAAATGAGAAAACCTGCAAGACAACAGTACACAGATATGACACACCAAAAGCACAAGCCTAAAAAATGGATAAATTTGACTTCATCAAAATTAAAAATCTTTTGTGCTTTCAAATATACCATCAAGGGAATGAAAGGATAAGCCACAGATAGGGAGAAAATATTTGCAATAGTACATATACCTGACAAAGGACTTGTATCCAAAACTTAAAAATTCTATATTAAGAAGACAAAGCAGTTGAAAAAAATGGGCAAAAGACTTGAACTCCATGGAAGAAGATATATAGATGTAGATAGGCAGATAGATAGATATGACCAAGTAGAATATAGAAAGATGCTCAGTATCATTAATCATCAGAGAAATGCAAATTTAAAACTGTCATGATGCACCACTTCACACTCACTAAAATAGCTAAAACTAAAAAGACTGACAGTACCTACTTTTAGCCAGGCTGTGGAGCAAAATTTAATGCTCACACATTTCTGGTGGTAGTGCTAAATTGTATGTATATATGTATGTGTGTATATATGTGTGTGTGTCTATGTAATATATATATATAAATGATATATCTCATATGATAAATAAGATATATAAATATATTAGCATTCAATAGTGAAGGCAAAATAAAGACATTTTATTTTTTTATTATGTTATATTAATCACCATACATTACATCATTAGGTTTTGATGTAGTGTTCCATGATTCATTGTTTGCGTATAACACCCAGTGCTCCATGCAGAACGTGCCCTCTTTAATACCCATCACCGGGCTAACCCATCCCCCCACCCCCCTCCCCTCTAGAACCCTCAGTTTGTTTCTCAATGGACTTTGAGAAAATAAAGACATTTTAAATGTCTATGGAAAAAGAGTTGCCCATCCATATATATACACTGAGAGAACTATTAAAGGATAGATTATACCAAGAAGAAAAGGGCAGAAGAAAGGAATGGGATACACAAAGCACCAGAAAGCAAAGTAATTGGCAAAGCATATTGGTAAATCTAAGTAGTTACTAAAACAGATAACATCTTATGTGTTAAAAAACAACACTAATACTGGGGCGCTCAGTTGTTAAGCATCTGCCTTCAGCTCAGGTCATGATCCCAGGGCCCTGGGATCAAGTCCCACACTGGGCTCTTTGCTCAGCACGGAGCCTGCTTCTCCCTCTCCCACTCCCCCTGCATGTGTTCCCTCTCTCGCTGTGTCTCTGTCAAATAAATAAAATCTTTAAAAAAAAAACTTTAAATATTAAAAAAAACAAAAACTAATACTAAAATTCAAAGGGCGCCTGGGTGGCTCAGTCGTTGGGCGTCTGCCTTCAGCTCAAGTCATGATCCCAGGGTCCTGGGATCGAGCCCCACATTGGGCTCCCTGCTCCACGGGAAGCCTGCTTCTCCCACTCCCCCTGTTTGTGTTCCCTCTCTCGCTGAGTCTCTGTCAAATAAATAAATAAAATCTTTTTAAAAAATAATAAAATTCAAAATAAAACATGAAAAATACTTAGAGGGAAGTTAATGCATATCAAAGTCCTCTTTTAAAAAATGTATTTTACATAACTGGATTGTCATTCATTGTCAAAGTGATGAAAGATACCTCAAGCCCCTACATCCCTTTTTGTTCCAGTCAATACTCTAATCCTGTAAACTGAAGTTAAGGAGGGTTTCCACTGGAAAAATGGCTTCTTGGGCTATGTCTAGATCGGTGGCATCAAACTTTTAAAACTGCAACTCATACTAAGACATATAGTTGACATGTAGTTGACATAGACATGTAGTTGACTCACTGTGTGTACATAACACAGAAGACAAAGTTCCATAAAGTAATAACCTTTACGTGAGTAATACTATTATACATTCTGTTCTACTTTATTCTATTTCACTTTTGGGGGGTATTATTTAATAACATTTTGTATTGATTTCATGATCCACATGGTCCTAAAGCTTGAAAAAGGACTGGTAAGAGTGTTTCCTGAGAAGTCCCAAGTGTTTACCTCTCCTACTTTATTTATTTTATTTTTTTAAGATTTTATTTATTTATTTGACAGAGAGAGACACAGCGAGAAAGGGAACACAAGCAGGGGGAGTGGGAGAGGGAGAAGCAGGCTTCCCGCTGAGCAGGGAGCCCGACGCAGGGCTCGATCCCAGGACCCTGGGATCATGATCTGAGCTGAAGGCAGATGCTTTACAACTGAGCCACCCAGGCGCCCCTACCTCTCCTATTTTAAAGATACCTAATACTAAGTCTGAAATTAGGTCAAAATAAAAAGTTAAACACAAAAAGATATGGTACTGATTGGTTACTTAGTATAAAGACCACTGAGATTCTCAGTTAAGGATATCTTATTTGATGAATGCTCACTATTATTACTAGCATCATCCTTTCTATCACCCAGCATGGCGGCTCAGATTCATCTTCATTAACCATCTCTCTCATCAAATCAGTCATTAAATTCTGTGGATTCTATCCTCATACAACATGGCTCATATCTTCTCTGTTTTCCCCCTATTTTAAAAAATTGAGATCTGATCGACATAACTTTATATTAGTTTTAGATGTACAATATAATGATTTGATATGTGTATATATTATGAAATGATCAAAGTTCTTGCTCTGTTTCAGTGGAGGATGGAAATCCTAAAAAACATTAGACTTTGTTAGAAAAATAAGTATGGACGCTAAAATTTTAAGTATAACTACAAATAGAATATAAACATAATGAATAACTTCCAAATTAATAGGGGAAATAAGGAAAACAGTGTAACAGAAGGAAAAGAATAAAAAACACAAGAAAAAAAAAGGATAAATACAAACAAATGATAGAAATAAATCCAAATATTGCACATTACAATAAGTAAAGGTGGATAAAATTTACCTATTAATAAAAGACAGAGACTCTGAAATTGGATAATAAAGTTCAGCTACATGCTATTTAAATAAACATGTCAAAGACAGAATGACACCCAAATGTTGAAAATAAAGGGATGGGAAAAGTTTTAACAGGCAAATACCAACAAGAAGAAGAACAGTATTTAAGTAGATAAATATTTAATAGAAAAAAAATAACAAATTAGTGAAACAGGCTCTTAACTATTGAGAACAAAAGTGGTTACCAAAGGGGAGGTGGCTGGGGGATGGGTGAAAGAGTGATGGAGATTAAGGACTGCACTTGTCATGATGAGCACAGGGTGATGTATGGAATTGTTGATTCACTGTATTGTATACCTGAAACTAATATAGCACTGTTGTTAACTATACTGGAGTTAAAATTAAAAAAAAAAAAAAGATATCTTGCTAAGAGATTGTGCTTAGTCACTTCTTTCTCAACAGTATCCCATTCTCATCGCTAATAACAAACTTTGACCCTCCATGAAAAAAAAATAACAAATTTCACTGAGACTAGTAAAATCCCATGATACCCCCCAGGAGCTTGAAAACAGTAAGAAATTTTTAGGAAGATTATTTGTGTCAAGTCTTGTGAAAATAAATAAATGTCATTAAACATGGAGTTGGGAAGCCCTAAAAGGAGATCTCTCACACACTACCTTCCTCCTTAAGAAGCCATAACTCGCATTCCCCAACAGGAAGAAGCCTACTTTATATACCCTAACAGAAGGAAGGAAGAATTTCTTCCTACCCAGCAACAGCCCAGCCCGTGAGAGAAACCACCACACTCAACCAACGAGAAGCCATAACAGCCCCTTCTGGCTTCCTCCTTTCACCTATAAAAGCAAGCCCCTTTCCTCTTTTCTGGACTTGCCTATGGTTCACCATAAGTTTGCGTGTCCCCAATTCCACTTCTCTGCTATTCCCAAATAAGCTCATTTTGCTTGTAAAATAGCTGACTCTTGTTCTTTTTAAGGTCAACAGTCTTTAAAGTTAACTTTCATATCTATTTAGCAAACCTTTTTTATTTTTTTTTAAAGATTTTTTATTTATTGAGAGAGAGAGAATGGTAGAGAGAGAGCATGAGAGGGAAGAAGGTCAGAGGGAGAAGCAGACTCCCTGCCGAGCAGGGAGCCCGATGTGGGACTCGATCCCGGGACTCCAGGATCATGACCTGAGCCGAAGGCAGTCGCTTAACCGACTGAGCCACCCAGGCGCCCCTAGCAAACCTTTTTTAATTGGGTAGAAGTTGATTTTCATTCTTGGAATGAAAATACAGATTTCTTATCTTATACTTTTAAAAAAGATTTAACTTTTCGGGTGCCTGGGTGGCTCAGTTGGTTGGGCGACTGCCTTTGGCTCAGGTCGTGATCCCTGAGTCCTGGGATCAAGTCCCACATTGGGCTCCTGGCTCAGCGGGGAGCCTGCTTCTCCCTCTGACCCTCTCCCCTCTAATGCTGTTTCTCTCTCTCTCTCTCTCAAATAAATAATCTTAAAAAAATTAAAAAATGAAAAAGATTTAAATTTTCTTCCACCAGAATATAAAAGGGTACATAAATACAGATGAAGTAGATGGTAAGCAGAGAATCAGATAACATGATCAGATTTACATTTTATAGCCATCCCTATGGCTGCTGCTAAAGAATTATAGAGGGCAGGGACATAACCTAAACTGTCAACTGAAAAATACAGACTACAAAGTAATACATATATACCTGGCCCTTGAACAACACAGGTTTGAACTGTGAGGGCCCACTTTTATGTGGATTTTTTTCAATACAGTACAGTACTATAAATGTATTTTCTTTTATGATTTTCTTAATAAACTTTTCTTTAGCTTACTTTATTATAAGAATACAGTATGTAATACATATATAAAATATGGGATATTGGTAAAGCTTCCAATCACCAGTAGACTATTAGTAGTTAGGTTTTTGGAGACTCAAATGTTATATATGGATTTTTGACTGTGTGTTGGGGGGGAGATGGTGGTCAGCACCCCTAAGCCTCATGTTGTTCAAGAGTCAAATGTATAGGACTGACTGTCTATCTTCAGCTCTAAAAAAATACTGGAACCAAGCAACTATACTAAAATTAGCAATCATTATATTTGGTAGAATTATTGGTAATTTTAATTTTTTCTTCATACTTTGCTGGATCTTTCAAAATGATTACAATAAACATAGTATTTTTATGATGAAGAAAATGTTACTTTAAAAAAGTAGGTATTTCTAATACATTTTTAAAAAGAGGAATAGAAAGGAAATCTGAATATTATAAAACACAAAAATTCGCTAACTTTTCTTTCATGGAAATTCAGCAGTATTTCAAATGGATTAAATATTGAAAACAAAATTTGATTGCTTTCAACCTTTATGATTTTAAAAGGTCACCTAAATATTTTGGTGTGGTATTTTCTTCTAGGAACTTGATCAAAATGCCACTGAAAAAGTCCAGGCAATGTTCACAGCCATTGATGAGCTCTTGTATGAGCAGAAGTTGAGTGTACATACTAAGAGTCTACAAGAAGAGTGCCAACAATGGACGTGTAGCTTTCCTCACCTCAGGTACTGAAGCCCTGTGGTTGGCTTGTATTCATGGCTAACACTAAGACTTGAAAAGCAGATATCCAAAAAAGCTTCTATTCTGAAATTTTTATAGGCTTGGTTTTAATGAATGTAAATAAGGCCATATGGTGTACAGACTCAGTTGAGAGAAAATTCAAGTTGAGGGAAATTTCTTGGGAGTTTTTATAACTACCACTATGTTGTCCTAATTGAGTAAAACAATTTCTATACCAGTAGCTGAGATCTGTGTATTGTGGCTGTCAAACAGCTCTTCTTTTGAGCAAGATGGTCAGAAAATGTATTTGTTTACACTGTTGTCTACAAGAAAATTCTTATGTATACTTGAAAGCAGACATAAGCTGTTAGGAAACTTTCCTCAGAAACCACATTACTGTACTTATGACTTAAAATTTATACTTAAAATTTATGAAGTATTATGTTCTTAAGAATATAATTCATACTTTTCACTAATTTGGCCTGGCTTTCATCCATTTTGGCAGATTTAATGAAGATTATTATAGAGGATGGAGGGAAAATTACAAATGTTTTCTCAGTTTCCTTGGATTTTTTTTTCAACAGTGGGAGGCTATAGTTTTATCTTTTCCATCTCCATTCTTTGGAAGAGAGCTATACCTCTAATAAGACTCTGGATTCACATTTTCTCTCAAGAATTATTCTTAATCAGTATCAGACTAAGTATGTACTGGACTTTTATATAGAGCCAGCAAATTTGTTCTAAAATATCTACATTTTGTATGAATGACAGGTGAAGGTGCTTAATTGTCTCTTTATGTTGTTCATTTTGAAGGATTCTGGGTAGGCAGATAATCACTCCAAGTGAAAGTTATGGGCTGTATCCTAGATCCCCTTCTGTTGTTTCAGCTTCACATGAGGCAACACTTTCTCAAGAAAGAGATTCTACTATGTAAGTATTTTTAATATGTAAGTATTTATGTATCCAAATGTGCAAGTGTTATATTCTGCCAGTTATACTAGGGGATTAAAAAACTTTTTACTTGTTGGTATTTAATAAAGCACAGAAAATTCTGTTAAGATTGACTATAGTTTTTGTACATATAAGAATTTTGTTATATAACTTTTTTGTTCATAAAGTAAGATATTCCCTAGGGTTTAAGGATATTTTTGTTATTCAGATCCATCTCTGGATCTGAATATACATAAATATAAATATATATTTATATTTATATTATTTACATAAAAATATATATTTTATAAATATATATATTTATATATATATAATATAAATACAGGTACTTCCTGCTTGAAATAAAGTGTAGATAGACTGGGTTAAAAAAATTTAGGGGTCTGAGAAACACACTTTAACAATTTTTTGAGGGATGCCTGGGTAGCTCAGTCGGTTAAGTGTCTGGCTTCGGCTCAGGTCATAATCCCAGGGTCCTGGGATCAAGTCCTGCACTGGCTCCTTGCTCTGTGGGGAGCCTGCTTCTCACTCTGCCTGCCACTCCCCCTCCTTGTGCTAGTGCTCTCTCTCTCTCTGACAAATAAATAAATAAAATCTTAAAAAAATAAAAATTTTTTGAAAAAATTTTGAAAAAGTGATTTCTTAAACGTAATATTAATTATAACTTAATTTCTTTGCAGAAATTAAACTGCTATTAGTTTATTAGCCTAAATTGGATAATTAGTATATTATTTAAAATAGCTAATTCTTTTTTTTTTTTAAAGATTTTATTTATTTATTCATGAGAGACAGAGGGAGAGAGAGAGAGAGAGAAGCAGAGGGAGAAGCAGGCTCCCAACGAGCAGGGAGCCTGATGCGGGACTCGATCCCAGGATCCCGGGATCATGACCTGAGCCGAAGGCAGACGCTTAACCATCTGAGCCACCCAGGCGCCCTAAAATAGCTAATTCTTTTGAATACCTCAAACTCTTTAAACAACAGCAAAATAAACCTAAGTAGGATTATTCCACTTTCTTACATTATGCACAAAAATAAATTCAAAATAGATTAAAGGGGGGAACCTGGGTGGCTCATCGATTGAGCCTTTGGCTGCGGTCAATATCCCGGAGTCCTGGGATTAAGCCCAAAGGGAGAGGGAGAAGCAGACTCCCCACTGAGCAGGGAGCCTGATGCGGGGCTCGATCCCAGGGCCCTGGGATCATAACCCGAGCCGAAGGCAGACGCTCAACTGACTGGAGCCACCCATGCACCTAGAGGGGAACCCTCTTGCACTGTTGGTGGGAATGCAAACTGGAGCAGCCACCCTGGAAAACAGTATGCAGTTTCCTTAAAAAGTTAAAATAGAACTATCCTATGATCTAGCAATCATACTACTAAGTATTTACCCAAAGAATACAAAAATACTAATTCAAAGGGATACATGCACCCCGATGCTTATAGCAACATTATCTACAATAGCCAACTTACAGAAACAGCCCAAGTGTCCATCAACTGACGAATGGCTAAGGAAGATGTGGTGTGTGTGTATACACACACACACACACACACACACACACACACACACTAGAATATTACTCAACCATAAAAAGGAATGAAATCTTGCCATGGATGGATCTAGAGAGTATAATGTTGAGTGAACTAGAGAAAGACAAATACCATATGATTTCACTCATATGTGGAATTTAAAAAACAAAACAAAGCAAAGAGAAACAATATCTTAACTATAAAGAACAAACTGATGGTTACCAAAGGGGAGTTGGGGGGGGGATGGGTGAAATAGGTGATGGGGATTAAGGATTGCATTTGTGATGAGCACCGGGTGACGTATGGAAGTGTTGAATCACTATACTGTACACCTGAAACTAATATCACACTGTATGTTAACTAACTGGAATTTAAATAAAAACATTTTTTAAAAACCTAAATAGGATTATTTCAAAACTTATGTTTACCCTTAAATCTATTTAAAACATCAGTGTTTTAATTTTTTTGTTGTTATTCCTAGTTTTTTTCCCAAGACTGTAGTTTTACTTATTTGAATCACCTTCTAAGAGTTTTAGTAGCAGTTTTGATGCCTTTTTAGACTTGGAGTCATTTCAAAAGACCACAGAGTAAAACATTACTGCATTGGGCTAGTTATGATTACAGGACCTGGGTTATCAACTAAATTAGTCAGAGAATGGTTATTTGTTTACTTTTCTCAAAGGATTTAAATTCGTTTCTTATCACTAGGTTGAGCTTTCTTTTTAAATTTAAACCTCATGTATTACATCAATAAGCCTTTTTAAGTTTACTCTTTTTATATAACTTCTAGATTTTTACAAACTAATGTCTTCCACAGAAATGACATATTCTTTAATTCTCACTGACCAAAATTACATAACTCATGTCATGTCATTAATATATTTACCTGATGTAGGATAAAATTTATATATGCCTTATTATTTTTATATAAGTAGTAGTTCCACTTAGACACTCATCTCCAAGGATATAAGTCAATCAAGCCTGAGCAATTTAGCCCCTCTTTTTTTAGGATATCTGACTAAATCTTTCTGCAACATACTGTAAACTTCCTTTCTTTCCTTTCCACTTGCTACCCCACTCCTGATAAGCCCTTCTTATTTTTGGATTTGCTTTTCTGGACTGTCTGCTTACATTTTTCAATTATTACTTTCATTTACGATACAGATAAACATCTATCTATACTTCATACACAGACATATACCTAGATGAAACAAATTATCCAGCTTTATTATCATACCACTGCTTATAGAAAGCAATAACAAATATAATCCATGATATTTACTTTCATGTAACCACTACTTTGTCCATATGTGTCATTTTCTTGAGTACCATTTGAACTCAGGGCATTCAAAAATATTATATATTTTAATTAATCATAATTATTATTGATGCTCAAATTGTTACAACTTGGCCATGTCAAGCTAGTTCCTTTGTTTTTGTTTTGACTGTATCCTTGCTTTGTGGTTACAGCAGGATGTTCCAGGCCCATCTTTAATTTTTTCTTCAAGACAAAGAATGAGCTGAAATTTAAGGAGAACTGCTTCTGTTGAGAAGCTAATCCTTGAAAATTTGGGTAGTGAAGGTCTGTAACTTGGTGCTGCTGCTATTTCACCACTTTTTGCTATAGGAGGTATGGAAAAATGTGTCATGAATTAATTTTGATTTTTTTTTCAGTTTAACAAATCAATTTGCCATAAAATGAGGTTTATAAATGAGACTTTCTACAAAAATAATATTTCAAATTATATCCATTCTTGCCACTCAACATTATATCAGATTTTCCTTTTAAGATTAAAAGTTGATCGGGGTACCCGGGTGGCTCAGTCAGTTAAGTGTCTGCCTTTGGCTCAGGTCATGATCCCAGAGTCCTGGGATCAAGCCCCGCTTTGGGCTCCCTGCTCAGTAGGGAGTCTGCTTCTCCCTCTCCCTCTGCCTCTCCTCCTTGCTCTCTCTCTCTCAAGTAAATAAATAAAATTCTTGAAAATCTTTAAAAAAATATAAGGGTTGATCCTGTCTCCCACTTAAAAATTTTCAATAGCTTCCCACTGAATTTAAGATAAAAATGTAAAATTATATCATAAGCTGACTTAAGCCCATATCTCTATCATTGTCTTCTGTCATTCTCTCTTTTATTCATTAATCCTCCCAAGTGGCTTTCTATAAGGTGTCAAATGTACTAAACCAGGTATTTGGCCCAGTTTCTATTCTTGAGTTCTTGGGCCAGAGAAGAGTGGTACAATAAAAAAAGACAAAAATACAGTATTTTCTTCTTTGTATTTCTTAACACCTAGCACAGTGATTACAACATGGTTAGCATTCAGTTTTTTTTTTTTTAAGATTTTATTTATTTGACAGAGAGATTGAGAGAGCACAAGTAGGCAGAGCGGCAGGCAGAGGCAAAAGGAGAAGCAGACTCCCTGCTAAGCAGGGAGCCCGACGTGGGACTCGATCCCAGGACCCTGGGATCATGACCTGAGCTGAAGGCAGGTGCTTAACACTGAGCCACCCAGGCACCTGTATTCAACGTTTTTTTGCTAAATTAAAGCATAACATATTTATATGATACCAAATGATATGAAAATGAATTAATGTATACATTGATATTATGGTTGCGAAACAATGTTAACAATCAAAACAAATATTGGTGTCTAGGTCAAAATGGAATTCCAGGAGCATAAAATAATAGAAGATGGTGGCAGCATAAGGAGAAAACACAGGCAAAAAAGGACCATGAGAATATGACTTTAAGGACATCTCCACTTGAAAAAAATTATGCACTTTAGTGTTTCAAGTTAGCATAAGGAGCTGTCTACCTTTAGTTTAAATACATAGCTCAGCAAAAATTAGCTAACTATAATACCTACTAAGATGTTAAAGTGCATGACTATATGCAGAATTATAATCCTTGAACACCACTAAAAGAATAGAGAGCACAGAATAGAGAAACCTTTGTGTAAATGGCTAAATGACTTTCAGCAAGTGTGCCAAGACTACACAATGGGGAAAGGACACTCTTCAACAAATGATGCTGGGGGGCGCCTGGGTGGCTCAGTTGTTAAACGTCTGCCTTCGGCTCAGGTCATGATCTCAAGGTCCTGGGATCGAACCCCGCATCGGGCTCCCTGCTCCGCAGGAAGGCTGCTTCTCTCTCTCCCACTCCCCCTGCTTGTGTTCCCTCTCTCGCTGTGTCTCTCTCTCTGTCAAATAAATAAATAAAATCTTTAAAAAAAATGTGAATTGTGTAAGATTGTTGAATCACAGACCTGTGCCTCTGAAACAAATAATACATTATATGTTAAGAAAAAAGAAGATAGTAGGAAGGGAAAAATGAAGGGGGGAAGTCAGAGGGGGAGATGAACCATGAGAGACTATGGACTCTGAGAAACACACCGAGGGTTCTAGAGGGGAGGGGGGCGGGGGGATGGGTTAGCCTGGTGATGGGTATTAAAGAGGGCACGTTCTGCCTGGAGCACTGGGTGTTATGCACAAACAATGAATCATGGAACACTACATCAAAAACAATGATGTAATGTATGGTGATTAACATAACATAATAATAAAAAAAATAAGAATAAAATAAAATGATGCTGGGAAAACTAGGTACCCAGATGCAGAAGAATGAATTTGGAACCTTACCTTGCACCATATATAGAAATTAACTCAAAGCAGATTAAAGATCTAAATGTAAGACCTAAGACTATACAACCCCTAGAATAAAACAGGGGAAAAGCTTCAGGACATTGGATTTGGCAATGATTTATTGGATATGACACTAAAAGCATAGGTAATGGGCAAAAATAAATGGGACTATATCAAACTTAAAAATTTCTGAGCATCAAAAGAAACAGTCAATGCACTGAAAAGGCAACCTGTGGAATGGAGGAGAATATTTGTAAATCACATATCTGATAAGGGGTTAATATCCAGGATATAAAGGGAACTTCTGCAACTCAACAACAAAATAACCCAATTAAAAAATGAATAAAGGACTAGAATACACAATTCTCCAAAGATACATATATGGTCAACAAGCATATTATGAAAAGATGCTCAACATCACTAATCATAAGAAAAATGCAAATGAAAACCACAATGAGCTATCACCTCACATCCATCAGGATGGCTACTATCAACAGAACAGAAAATAACAAGTATTGGCAAAGATGCAGAGAAATTGGAACCTTTGCGCACTTTTAGTGGAAATGTAATATGATGCGGCCACTGTGAAAAACAGTATGGGAGTTGCTTAAAAAATTAAAAATAGAATTATCATGTGATCCCGCAATCCTACTGCCAGCTATATATATCAAAAAAAAAAAAAAAAGGATCTGAAAGAGATATTTGCATAACCATGTTCCCTGCACCATTATTCACAATAGGATATCGGGAAACAACCCAAATGTCTATCAACAGATGAATGGCTAAAGAAAATGTGATATGTATGTGCAATAAAATAGTATGTAGCTGTAAAAGGAAGGAAATCCTGTTACATGCTACCATATGGATGAACCTCAAAGACATTATGCTAAGTGAAATAAGCCAATCACAAAAGGACAATCACAGTATAATTCCACTCACATCACGTATCCAGAGTAGTCAAAATCATAGAAAGGAGAAAGGTGATTGCCAGGAGCAGGGGAGGGGATTAGTATTTAATGGGTATTAAGAGTTTCAGTTTTTCAAGATAAAAAAGTTCTTGAAGGGTGCCTGGGTGGCTCAGTGGGTTAAGCATCTGCCTTCGGCTCTGGTCATGATCCCGGGGTCCTGGGATCGAGTCCCGCCACTGGCTCCCTGCTTGGCAGAGAACTTGCTTCTCCCTCTCCCTCTGCTGCTCCCTCTGCTTGTGCTCTGTCAGATAAGTAAATAAAATCTTAAAAAAAAAAGTTCTTGAAATCTGTTACACAATAATAATGTGAATATACTTATCACTACTGAACTGTACAGTTTAAAATGGTTATGATGGAAAATTTAATGTTATATTTTTTACCACAATTTACAAAAATCATTAAGGTAGTACGGTATGGCTGCTGTTTGTCCTAAGCCTACCTCCTTTGTATCACTCATTATAAAGTATAGCCTTTGTTTTCATTTTATTTGATTTCTTTTTTACAACTATCCTAAATGCAAGGGCCAGTTAAGCTCATTACAAATCAGATTTCTTTTTAGACATATAGAGTTTTCTGAAGCTCTCCAAAGCCATGGAGGTATTTCAGTTCTACTGGCAAGTTCATCCAGTCTTATTTCCTTTCTAGTATATGGTTATGTTTTCTTCCTTTTGGCATCATGAAATCACACCTTCATGTAAATTTCCTCTAGTTCAGTCCTTTCTAGAGGTCCACTGGATAATAAGGTTGGCCTGAAATGGAGTTAAGAGTAGCTAACTGTACTTTTCAGATCCTAGTCAGGAAGGAGCTCTTGGCCACTTGTTCCTCTCAACCACCTTTGAGGGTCTTGCAGTGATTACCTCCATGAAGGCTTAGACCTGGGTGGACTGGCTCCAATTAAACTCTTGGTTTAAAACACCTAGCAAAGTCATTTTATCCTCCATGCATGTGGGAGAAGAATAAAGTGCCATGATTTTTTTCCTCTCACAAGAAAACATCTCAAATTAAACATTACTACCAGAGCAATACATGATTAGGCAAAACCACTGTTATTTTTTTACTAAGCAAAATATGTTCAATCCCACGTTGGATGTAGGGATTACTTAAAAAAAAAATCTTCGGGGCCTGGCTGGCTCAGTTGGTAGAGCATGTGACTCTTGATCGCAGGGGCAGGGGGAGGGTTGTGATTTCAAGCCCCACGTTGGGTGTAGAGTTTACTTAAAAACAAAACCAAGGGGCGCCTGGGTGGCTCAGTTGGTTAAGCATCCAACTCTTGGTTTCAGGTCAGGTCATGATCTCAGGGTCCCGAGATCGAGCCCCACATCAGCTCCATGCTCACTGCAGAGTCTGCTTGTCCCTTTCCCTCTGCTACTCCCTCTGCTCACGCTCTCTGTCTCTAAAACAAAATCTTTCAATTTTTTAAAAAATTCCATTAGTTACTTTAAAGAAATGATTGGTTAATAATACAAATGGAATGACACAACAGCATAATAACATATGGAATACTGGGTATCCAGCATTTGACATGGGTGTGACAGCTTTTAATTTGTTATGGTAAAAACAAAAACAAATTAACATCACTATTTTATAAAAGACATATTAACATTAAAAAAAGCATTAAGTACATAATCTCAAAATAAGGACAATCCTTTTCAAGAAGGATTTGGCAGTCTTCCTGGGCATTGTTCTTATTTTCCTCCTTTTGGTGTAGATCAGTAAAAATGTTGTCATGAATTGTCATATATCTGTTGGCTAGATTTGGGAATCACTGTTTAGAATTTCAGAACAGACTTAAACATTAAGTCTCAAATTTGAGACTTTTATAAACAGTAATACCAGCTGATTTAGAGGTGTTGGTTCTCCAAATTGTTTCTCATCTCTTACTGTCTCTCCATCCCCAAATACAGAGTGCCTCCTGCTATGGTCCAGACTCCCATCAGCTCATCTGCTCTTGTTTTATCTTTTGTACTAGCCTCCTAACCACATTATCTTTTTTCTTTTTAAGATTTATTTATTTATTTGAGAGAGAGTGAGAGAGTGCATGCGTGTGCGTGCAGAAGTCAGGGAAGGGGCAGAGGGAGAGAATATTCAAGCAGACTCCCCACTGAGCGCAGAGCTCAACATGGGGCTCAATCTCACTACCCATGAGACCATGACCTGAGCCGAAACCAAGAGTCAGATGTACATTATCTTTTTCACCACCACAGCAATCTTCTTCTTCTTTTTCTTTTTTAGAGAGAGAGAAAGAGAGAGCAAGCGAGGGAGCAGGGGTTGGGAGTGAGGGGAGGGGCAGAGAGAGAGGGAGAGAGAAAATCTTACGCAGGCTCCTCACCGAGCGTGGAGCCGGATGCAGGAGATCTCATGACCCTGAGGTCATGATCTGAGCCAAAATCAAGAGTCAGACACTTAACCAAGTAGGCCACACAGGGACCCCACTACAGCAATCTTCTAAAGCAAGGATATTGTCATTCCCCTTCTTAAAAACTTTACTTTTGGGTGCCTTGGGTGGCTCAGTCATTAGGTGTCTGCCTTCGGCTCAGGTCATGGTCCCAGGGTCCTGGGATCGAGCCCCGCATTGGGCTCCCTGCTCGGTGGGAAGACTGCTTCTCCCTCTCCCACACCCTTGCTTGTGTTCCTGCTCTCGTTAACTCTCTCTGTCAAATAAATAAATAAAATCTTTTTTAAAAAAACCTTACTTTTTATTGCTAACAATTAGCCCAATACACAAATTTCTGCAGTCTAGCTACATACCTTTCCAACCACTTCCTATGAACTGTGCACTTTATTTAATGGCTTACATAAGTTTATTGGTTTTATTTTTATTTTTTAAAAGGTTTTATTTATTTATTTGAGAGAGAGTGAGACAGAGAGAGCAAGCAGGAGCAGGGGGAAAGGCAGAGGGAGAGGGAGAAGCAGACTCCACACTGATCAGGGAGCCTGATGTGGGACTCAATCCCAGGACCCAGGATCACAACATGAGCCAAAGGAAGACACTTAACTGAGCCACCCAGGCACCCCTAGTTTATTTCTGTTTTAGAAGAAGTCTGGAGGAATAGTATCTAAAGATAGCATGGTGGTGGCATGGTGTTTTCAGGGTCTTAGACTCTTTTCATCTTTTTGCTACACCATGCTAAATCAGGATGTTTTTCTGTAAGTCTTCTTCATGGTCCAAGATGGCTGGTAAGAGTTCCAAACACTTCTCAGGTAGCAGAAAGGAGAGGCAGAAGGGCAAAAGGGCACTCCCTACAGCCAAGCCACTTCTCTTTAAACAACCTTCCCAGCATCCCACAAAACAAGTCTGCTCATATCTCATTAGTGACATTTGACTATAAGGTAATGGAAAATGCAGTCTTTGAGATGAATGTATTGCTCTCCTGAATTAAGTTGGTATGATTTACTAGGAAAGAAGGGGAGAATGGATATTGGGGGGCATCTAGCCTTCTCTGCCACATATGTATATAGTTTTATAAAACTACATATTTGTAATCTTTTTATACTTACCATTTTATTGTGGGCATCTTCCATTTTCTCCCACATTAATTTAATGATCTCATAGTGTTCCATTGCATGAATATACCATTATTTAAACAACCAATCCCCAACTGTGTATTTTGGAACAGTTGGGCTAGTTTTCATATTTGGCAATTGTAAACAATTCTATAATATAATTTTTTAAAAGATTTTATTTATTTATTTGACACACAGAGAGAGATAGCGAGAGAGAGAGAGGGAGAGAGCATAAGCAGGGGAAGCAGCAGGCAGAGGGAGAAGCAGGCTTCCTGCATGAGCAGGGAGCCTGATGTGGGGCTCGATTCCAGGACCCTGGGATCATGACCTGAGCTGAAGGCAGTGGTTTAACCAACTGAGCCACCCAGGTGCCCCTCTATAATATAATTTTTATAGCTAAATCTTATAGGTCATATACTTGAAGGAAATCCCTACAAAGAAAATCACTGAATGAATGAATCAACAGGTATATTTATTTTAAAGCTTCTAATTCATATTTCTAAAATGTCTTCTAATAAGATTTTCCCACTAGCCTTGCTGAAAAGTGCCACAGATTTATTCTCTTTTTTTCCATTAAAAAATACCTAAGATACAAAAAAGTGTGAGGAATAATACAAAATATACATTGGTTAAATCTAATATTTGGTTGGGCGCCTGGGTGGCTCAGATGGTTAAGCGTCTGCCTTCGGCTCAGGTCATGATCCCAGGGTCCTGGGATCGAGTCCTGCATCGGGCTCCCTGCTCCTTGGGAGTCTGCTTCTCCCTCCTCTTCTCTCTCTCTCTCTTTCCCTCTGTCTCTCATGAATAAATAAATAAAATCTAAAATAAATAAATAAATAAATCTAATATTTGGTTAAACAGAGCCATTTTAAAAAATTATTGCTCAGATTTGACTGGCTTTCTCCAAAGTAAATCCTGCCCTTAAGGAATATGCATTTGCCTATGATGGAGTTACTGAAATAAGCATATAACCTCCTGAGGTACCTGAAAGTTGTAATTCTTAATAAATATTCTTAATTTTTTCATTAACTTTTAATTGAGGGAGAGTTGAATATAAAATATTAGTTTCAGGTGTACAACATAGTGATTTGATAATTACATACATTACAAAAGGCTCACCACGGTAAGTGTAGTTACTATCTGCCACCAAAGTTATTTCAGTATTATTGACTCCATTCCCTGTGCCATACTTCTCAACCTCATGACTGACTTATTGCATAATTGGCAATCTGTACCTCTTAATACCTTTTACCTATTTTGGCCAATCCCATTCCCTTGAGCAACCACCAGTTTGTCCTCTGTATTTATGTCTGTTTCTGTTTTGTTTGTTCATTTGTCTTGGTTTTTAGATTCCAAATTTAAGTGAAATCATATGGTATTTGTCTTTTCCTGTCTGACTTATTTCACTTAGCATTATACCCTCTAGATCCACCCATGTTGTAGCAAATGGCAAGTTTCAGTCTTTTTATGGCTGAGTAATATTCCATTGTGTATATATACTACATCTTCTTTATCTGTTCATCTATCTGTGGATACTTAGGTTGCTTCATATCTTGGCTATTGTAAATAATGCTGTAGTAAACATAGGAGTGCAACTTACTTAACTTAACTTTTCAAATTAATGTTTTCATTTTCTTCAGGTAAATAATGGTGGAATTACTGGGTCATGTAGTATTTTGATTTTTTGAGGAATCTCTGTACTGTTTTCCACAGTGGCTGCATTCCCACCAACAGTGCATGGGGGTTCCCTTTTCTCCACCTCCTTGCCAACACTATTTTTTTTTAAGGTTTTATTTATTTGTCAGAGAGAGAAAGAGCACAAGCAGGGGGAGCAGCAGGCAGAGGGAGAGGGAGAAGCAGGCTCCCCGCCGAGCAGAGAGCTAGATGCGGGACTCGATCCCAGGACCCCGGGATCATGACCGGAGCCGAAGGCAGCCGCTTACCCGACGGAGCCACCCAGGAGCCCCCAACACTAGTTATTTCTTGTCTTTTTGATACTAGCTATTCTGACTGGTTATTAGATTTTTTTAAACTTATCTTATAGCTTTAGCTTTTGCATCTGAAAAGATAGCAAGCAGTATTTAATATTGCATAATACACCTAGGGAGAGTAGGTTTATGATTAGTGTTTATTCTTCCTATTGTGAGAAATACTAGATATTAAGGCTTAGAGTAGTTCAGAAAGGTGTCAGCAAGACAATGGATTTTGAGCTGAAACTTGTATGACTGAGTTGCTCTAAGAACTGTTGATGTTGTACATAATTAATATTTGCTTTTTCCTCTCCCAGATTTGGCATTAGGGGAAAGAAGTTACATTTTTCATCTTCTTATGCTCATAAAGCATCTTCCATTGCCAAATCCCCTAGCTTGTATTCTATGGAAAGAGAAGAGGAAGACTGTGTAATCTTTTCTGAAGGAATAATAGAGGAATACCTAGCATTCGACCACACTGACATGTGAGTATTATATCTTTCAAGCTTTTTACTCCCCTCCTATTTTGTTTATTAATATCAATATATTTTAGAACTATACTTTAGAAAAAGTATATTGATTTCCTAAATCAATATACTTTAGAAAAAACATACTGCCAATATTACCTTTTAATTAGATTTATGTCACTTGGTAATTTATATCCTATTACTTCTCAGGTATCCAGAGTTCATATGCTTAGTTGATACAAATTCCTATTGCTTCCACGTACCAGAATTCCTTCTGCACTGAGTGTGGAGCCCTACATGGGTCTCAGTCCCACAACCCTGAGATCATGACCTGATCTGAAACTAAGAGTTGGATGCTGAACGGACTGAGCCACCCAGGCGCCCCAAGAAAATGGATTTTATTATTATTATTTTTAAAGATTTTATTTATTTATTTATTTGAGAGAATGAGATAGAGAGTGTGCACAAGAGAGCACGAGCGGGGAGGAGGGGCAGAGGGAGAGGCAAGAGGTAGGCTCCTCACTAAGCAGAGAGTCTGATGAGGGGCTCGATCCCAGGACCCTGGGATCATGACCTGAGCTGAAGGCAGACACTTAACTGACTGAGCCACCCAGGTGCCCCAAGAAAATGGATTTTAAGTAAAGGAAATAAAATTCAATCTCATTCACAATTAATGATGCAAACTAAAATTATAATGAGATACTATTTTATCTGTCAGACTGGCAGAGAAAAAAAAAGAAGTTTGATAATTCCTTGAATGGGAAAAGCATATATTTCCAACACTGGAGATTTTACCTCTTTAGAGGAAAGTGGGCAGTATCTTTCCAATTGGAATGCATATACCCTTTTACTCAATAATTCTGTTTATAGGAATTTATCCTACAGATATAATAGCCATGTAGCCAAAGAACTACGTACAAGGATATTAAATGCAGTACTGACTATAAAAACAAAAGGTTGGTTGGTCAGTAACTGGCCAGTTAGATATACTATGGTATATCCAATGGAATACTTTGCAGCTATTTAAGAGGCATATTGATCTGTATTAATATGGATCAAGGGCCAGTGACATTGTTAAGTAAAAGACTAAGGTGTAGCACAGTGTATAATGTAACTATTTCTCTAGACCAAAGTATAATGTTGGCTTCTGGGAATGGTAACTGCGGGACAGAGATATAAACTTATTTTTCACTACGTATATACATTTCCTTTTGTATAATTTGAATTTTTTTCATCATATGAAAGTGTTATCTCCTATAAAAAGAAACATAAATTTAAATACAATTAATACTAATCAGCCTTCTCCCCCACTTAATGCCAGGCCAGCTCTTCCTGGGGAAAGGAGAAGAGGAGAAAGACTTTAGTTGCCCTGTATAAATATCTGAGCATCCTTCTTTCCTGCTTACAGCTTCCCATTTAATTCTTGAGACCTCTGCTACCCTAGGGATAATTTTCACTGTAGAGGCTTTAAAATATTTCTTCGTACCTCAAGTGTTCCAGAATTTGCTTTGTCTTACTTTATAATACATCTATCATAGTAAGTACATCTGTCAGCTAGAGTTTTGCCCACCAAATACTGGGGCTATTGGTACTCCCTGACAGAGAAGAGAAGACTTGGCTAACTGAGAGTTTCTGGCCTACAGACAGATACATGGTCTCCAGAAGAGCCTCAGAGTAGCTTCTTGTGCTGTTGGGCTCCCCTCCTTTCCCTTTCCAGCCAATTACCAAACGTTTATTTGGATTAGTAAAAGTATACTATTTCCCTAATGATTCATTGCTTCAAGTATTTATGTGGCACAGTTATATGCCCATTATTAGTTACGTTAATATTAACCTAAATGGTATCCAATTACAACAAAAAGATTATTTCTGTATGCTTGTCATAGCTTATTGCACAATTGACAATGTTCATCTGTTTAAAGCTAAAAAATATACAATGAGTCTCAGTCTTCTTTTCTTGTTGTATTATTTTTTTCTTTTTTGGCAGAGTAGTGGGGTGAGGTGGGAGTAAAAAGGGAAATTCAGTCTCCTCTGTTAAGAACTCCCTTAGGTCACAAGGCAGCTTAGCACATCTGCTAACATACATATGTTGAGCCAGTGGTGGGGAAGGGCAAACAACTCACACTCCTTAAGAAGCACAAAGGACAGTGGTGAACACTCAGTAAGGAATAATCATGAAGTCTTATTTGCTTCTGTTACAGGGAAGAGGGGTTTCAAGGAAAGAAATTACAAGCAGCTCCAGAGAAACAGAAATTAGGGTACCCTCCCATTGCTCCATTTTACTGCATGAAAGAGGATGTCCTTGCTCACGTGTTTGACGATGTGTGGAGCAAGGTTCTGAGCTGTATGGAGCAGCTGACACGTAGTCACTGGGAGGGATTGGCTTCTGGTAAGGATCTTTGTGAAAACAATATAAAAAAATAATTGTTTATGATTTCCAAAGCCTAACTAACTAGTTTATCAGATTATATGCTTCATTAGTGTAAAAGATTCGTATTTGTATTTCCCACAGACACTAACAGATTTTGAGAAAATTTTGAGAATGTGTGGATGAGTAACAAGGCCCAATCTATGATGACTAGACTGTGTTTTCTTTGAATATAATTATTTGTGAGAAAAAACATGTGCAAGTGGCAAATACATTTTCAAAACTGCTTTACTTAAGAATAACTGATATACAATAAACCATTCATATTTAAAATGTACAGTTTGGTAAATTCACCTATGTATACAAACATGAAACCACAAAACAGTCAATATAATGAACATATCCATCACCCCCAAAAGTTCGTGACCTTTGTAATCCTTCCCTTCTGCCCATGCCTGATCCACCATCTCCAAGTGACAACAAATGTGCTTTCTGTCACTATAGTTTAATTTTTATTTTTTAGAGTTTCATATAAATGGAATCATGGTATTTACTTTTTGTCATCTTCCTTCATTCAGCATGATAATTTTGAGATTCATCCATGTAATTGTGTGTCAGCAGTTTATTCCTAGCAAGTATTCCATTGTTTCATAATTTGTTTATCCATTTACCTTTTCATGGATATTTGGATTGTTTTCAGTTTGGCACTATTACATGTAAAGCTGGTCTGCACGTTACTGTATTAAAAGTTTTTTGGGGCGCCTGGGTGGCTCAGTCGGTTAAGCGTCTGCCTTCGGTTCAGGTCATGATCCCGGGGTCCTGGGATCGAGCTCTGCATTGGGCCCCCTGCTCAATGGGAAGCCTGCTTCTCCCTCTCCCACTCCCCCTGCTTGTGTTCCCTCTCTCGCTGTGTCTCTCTCTCTCTGTCAAATAAATAAATAAAATCTAAAAGAAAAATTTTTTTAAAGAATTTTTTGAACATACATTTCCTTTTCTCTTAGGTAAATTTCTAGGAGTGGAATTGTCTGATTATATGGTTAAATGTATACTTAGCTTTTTAAGAATTGTTTTGGTTTTGTTACACAAAAAAATTTATCACAAACTTAGCAGTTTCAAACAACACACAGTTATTATCTTACAGATTTGTGGGTCAGAAGTCCCAAGTATGGCTTAGCTAGTCCTCTACTTAGGATCTCACAAAGTTGCAATAAGGTGTTGGCCACAGCTAGGTTCTCATGTAGAGGTTCAACTAGGAAAGGATCCACTTCCCCTTTTGTGTGTTCTTAGAAGCATCTAGTTTCTTGTAGCTGTAGGAGTCACAGCAGCTTTCCTCTTCAAAGCCAGCAAGAAAGACTGAGAGCTAGTCAGCTAGCAAAACAGAAGCTTATATAACATAACACATTCATGGGAGTGACATCTCATCATTTTTTGGTCTGAAGCAAGTCACACTCAAAGGGAGCAGATTCCACAAAGGTATGAACACCAAGAGGTAAGAATCACAGAGGGACCACCTTAGAGTTTATCCATTACAATCCTCCCACTGGCTCTCAATGACTCATGTGCTCCCACATGCAAAATATATTCAATTCCCAAGGCTTCCAAGAAACTCATCTTATTATAGCATTGGCTCTGAAGTCCAAAATACTATCATCTAAATCAGGCCCTGGATGTAATACATTAAGTAAAGTTACTGGGGCACAATTCCTTTCCATCTATAGACCTGTGAAACTAAAGGCTATATACACAGGTATATAAACATCTAACTATATAATCCAGCCATTCCACTCCTAGAGAAAAGTTACCTTACCCGAACACACCCAACATACAATAGTGGACCAGGGAAAGGATCACAGACATTCCAGATAAGGGGTGTATGTGCAGAAAAGGAAGGTAAAAAAGGGTTCACAGCAATTCTGAAGTCCAGTTGGGAAAATACTGGGAGTTCCAACCCCAGAAATAATCCTCTCAGCTCTCCGGTCCAACCTCTGGGCTCTTGGTTTTTGTTGTTGTTGTTTGTTTGTTTTAAGATTTTACCTATTTATTTGAGAGAGAGAGCACGCATGCAAGAGAGCATGAGAGCGGGGTGAGGGCAGAGGGAAAAGCAGACTCCCCACCAAGCAGGGAGCCTGACGTGTGACTCGATCCCAGGACTCCAGGATCATGACCCAAGCTGAAGGCAGACGTTTAACTGACTGAGCCACTCAGGCACCCTGGGCTCTTGGTTTTACCCTCTAAGTCATCCTTCCTTTTTCATAAAATGTAGCACATGTGGGCAGCTAAGCAGTTTTATCAGACTGCCTCCTGCCAGTAGAAGTTTGAGGGTCCAACAGCCTTCTTTCATTAAACTCTTCTGTCATCTAGAGATACAGAATTTTCAAAAATCATCAAGTATTGATTTCTTTATATTTAATAATTTTTTCTTCACTTTCTCTTCCTCATCTCATGTTTTATTATAAGTAGCAAGAAAAAAAATCAGGCCTCACCTTCAACACTTTGGAAATCTCCTTAGCTACATAACCAGAATCATCACTTAAAAGTCCTGCTTTCCACTTGACCACAGAAGACCATTTCACTAAGCTTTCTTCCACTAAATAACAAGCACCTCCTTTCTTCCAGTTTCTAATAACATGTTCCTTATTTCCTTCTAAACCCTCCCCTACAGCATCCTCCAAATCCAGATTTCTACAAAGTCTATTCAAGACAATTTTTGCTTTCTGTATCATACTTCTCAAAATTCTTCTAGCCTCTATCAATGAATCATCGAAAATGAAATTAAGGGAACAGTTCATTTATAATAGCATCAAAAAGAATAAAATACTTAGGATTAAACTTAACCAAGAAACTGTAAGACTTTTACACTGAAAACTACAAAACATTATTGTAAGAAAATAGAGAAGACCTAAAGAATTGGAAAGTCATCCTGTGTTTATGGATTGGAAGACTTAATATTGTTAAGATGGCAATACTCCCCAAATAGATTTACAGGTTGAGTGAATTCCAAAATAATACTAAAAAGGAACAAAATATGAGACTTCACACTTCCTGATTTTAAAACTTGATACAAAGCTACAGTAACTAAAACAGTGTGGTACCAGCATAAGAAGTGATATATAGATCAACAGAATAAGATCAAGAATCCAGAAATAAACCCACACATCTATGCCAACTGATTTTCAACAAGGGTGCCAAGACCACTGAATGGGAGAGGAATAGTCTCTTCAACAAATGGTGCTTAAACAACTGGATAGCCACATGGAAAAGACTGAGTTTGGAACCTTATTCACAATACATATAAAATATCAACTCAAAATGGATCACAAACATACATTTAAGAACTAAAACTATAAAACTCCCAGAGGAAAGCATAGGAGTAAATCTTAATGATCTTAGATTTGGCAGTGGATTCTTAGATATGACACCAAGACCATAAACAACAACAGAAAAATCAGTAAACTGGATTTTATCAAAATTAAAAAAAACTTTTTGTATCAAAGGATATTATAAAAAAAGTGAAAAGACAACCTACAGAATTAGAGAATATAAGTGCAAATCATACACCTGATAAGACTCTAGCATCCACAATATATAAAGTACAATTAAACAACAAAGGGACAAACAACCCAATTTAAAAATGGGCAAACAACTTACAGATATTTCTCCAAAGATTACACACAGCCAATAAGCATAGGAGAAGATGTTCAACATCATATTCTTTCGGGAAATATAAACCAAAACCAAAATCACAATGAAATACCACTTCATACTCACTAGAATGGCTATGTTAAAAAAAAAAAAAAGACAGTAACAGGTATTGGTAAGAGTGTGGAGAAATTGGAAACTTCATACATTGCTGGTGGGAAGGTAAAGTGGTGCAGTCATTGTGTAAAGTTTGATAGTTCCTCAAAAAGTTAAACATAAAATGACCCTATGACCCAGCAATTCTATTCAAAGGTATATAACCAAGAGAACTGAAACCATATCCACACAAAAGCCTGTGCATGAATGTTCAAAACAGCATTATTTGTAAATGTCAAAAAGTAGAATCAGGGGCGCCTGGCTGGCTCTATTGGTGGAGCATGTGACCCTTGATCTCAGTGTTGTGAGTTCAAGCCCCACACTGGGTATAGAGATTAAAAATATTAAAACAAAGTAGAAACCCAAATGTCCATCAACTATGAATGGAGAAACAAAATTTGGTATATCTAACTGTTATGGACTGAATTGTGTCCTCCTCAGAATTTATATGTTGAACCCTTAACCTCCAGTGTGACTGTTTGGAAATGGGACTTTTAGGGTGGTTAAATGAAGTCCTAAGGGTGGGGCCCTAATCTTATGGAGTTGGTATCCTTATAAAAAGAGGAAGAGACATCAGAGCTCCCTTTCTGTGTATGCACAGAAAAGGGGTCACGCAAGGACACAGCTGCCTACAAGCCATATAGCACCTTGATCTTGGACTTCTAGCCTCCAGAACTGTAAGAAGTGTTTCTTCTCTCGCTGTGTCTCTCTCTGTCAAATAAATAAATAAAATCTTAAAAAAAAAAAAAGAAAAAGAAATTTCTGTTACTTAAGCCGTCCAGTCTGTGGTATTTGTTATAGCAGGTTAAGTAACTAATATACCATGCAATGTAATATTATTCGTTCATAAAATAAAGTAATCCTGCATGCTTCAGCATGGATGAACCTTGAATATATTATGCTAAGTGAAAGAAGCCAGACACAAAGAGCCATATATTGTATGATTTCATTTGGATGAAATGTCCAGAACAGTCACATCCATAAAGAAGGTAGTTTAGTGGTTGCCAAGGGATAGAGGAAGAAGGGAATTGAGAGGTATGTGGTATCTCTTTGGAGTGATAGATATTTTCTGAAATTAGATAGTGGTGCTGGTTGCACAACATTGTGAATATACTAAAAACCAATTAATTGTATACTGTAAAATGGTTTAAAATGGTGAATTTTATGTTATATGAATTTTATCTCATTAAAAACTCATTTTAAAACTTTCATCCTGTATGTAAATGCGAGTCTGTTGATGGTTAATTCTTTTTTTATAGATATGAAAAAAATTTTATTTCAATTTATTTATTCTGAAAACAAAAGCAAAAAAAACAAATGTTTACCCATTTCTCCAATTCCCCACCCCCTGCCTCTAGCAACCACCTATCTTTTACTTATGAGCTTTGTTTTATTTGTTTTTAGATTTCATCTACAAGAAAGATCATACAGTAATTTTCTCTGATTTACTTCACTTAGCATAATGCCCTCAAGGTCACAAATGGAACGATTTCATTCTTTTTTATGACTGAAGAAAATTCCACTGTATATATACACCATGATTTTTTTTAACCATTCATCTACTGATGGACCTAAGGTTGTTTCCATATCTTGGCCATTGTAAGTAAATGCTGCAGTGATGGGGTGCCTGGGTGGCTCAGTCGTTAAGCGTCTTGCCTTCGGCTCAGGTCATGATCTCAGGGTCCTGGGATCAAGCCCCGCATAGGGCTCCCTGCTCGGCGGGAAGCCTGCTTCTCCCTCTCCCACTCCCCCTGCTTGTGTTCCCTCTCTCGCTGTCTCTCTCTCTGTCAAATAAATAAAATCTTAAAAAATAAAAATAAAAATAAATGCTGCAGTGAACATGGAGGTACATATATCTTTTCAAGTTAGTGTTTTTCATTTTCTTCAGATAAATACCAAGAGGTGGAATTTCTGGATCATGTGGTAGCTCTATTTTTAATTTTTTAAAAACACTTTATTTTTTTTAAGATTTTATTTATTTATTTGAGAGAGAGCAAGCAAGTGAGCATTGAGTTGGGAGGAGAGGGAGAAGCAGGTTCCCCTTGGGCAAGGAGCCCAATGCTGGACTCGATCCCAGCACCCTGGGATCATGACCTGAGCCAAAGATGGACACTTTACCTACTAAGCCACCCAGGCACCCCTATATTTTTTAATTTTTGAGGAACATCCATACTTTTTCCCATAGTGCCTACAGCAATTTACATTCCTATGAACAGTGCACAAGGGTTCCCTTTCTCCACCTCCTTGCCAACCCTTGTTATTTCTAGACTTTTTGATAATAGTCATTCTGACTGGTATGAGGTGATACTTCATTGTGATTTTGATTTGCATTTCCCCGATGATTAATGATGTAGAGCATCTTTTTGTGTACTTGTTGGCTATTTGTATTTCCTCTTTGGGAAAATGTCTATTCAGATCTTCTGCCCATTTTTAAATTGGATTTTTTTTTGGCTATGTATCTATTTTCATATATTTTGGACATTAGCCCCTTATCAGACGGATGATTTGCAAATATTTTCTCCCATTCAATAGGTTGGTTTTCATTTTGTTGATTTTTCCTTTTGCTATGCATAACCTTTTTAGTTTGATGTTTTATTTTGCTTTCCTTTGTTTTGCTTTTGGCATCACATTCAAAAAATCATGGCCAAGACCTATGTCGAGAAGCTTACCTCATATTTTTTTGTAGTTTTGTGGTTTCAGGTCTTATGTTCAAGTGTTTAACCTATTTTAAATTGGCTTTTGTGTATGGTGTAAGATACTGGTCCAATTTATTGAAGAGACTGTCCTCACATGGATTTATTTCTAAGTTCTCTATTGTGTTCTGTTGGCCCGTGTGTCTGTTCCCATGTCTATTCCCATGCCGATGCCGTACTGTTCTAATTGCCATAGCCATGTATATGCTATATGCCATAGCTATGTTTGAAATATGGGAGCAAGATGCCTCTAGCTTTGTCCTTTCTCAAGACTGCTTTGGCTATTTGGGGTCTTTATGGTTTCATGCAAATTTTAGGATTGTTTGTCCTATTTCTGTGAAAAAGGATATTAGAAATTTGATAGGAATCACACTGAATCTATTTTGGGGGGGTAGTATGGACTTTTTTTTAAAGATTTTTTTGTTTATTCATTCGAGACACAGAGATACGGAGAGAGAGAGAGAGAATATGAGCAGGGGGAGAAACGGGGGGGGGGGAGAAGCAGGCCCCCCGCTGAGCAGGGAGCCCGACATGGGGCTTGATCCCAGGATCCTGGGATCATGACCTGAGCCGAAGGCAGAAGCTTAACCATCTGAGCCACCCAGGCGCCCCTAGTATGGACATTTTAAAAGTATTTCTTCAAATCTATGAGCACAGGCTATCTTTCCATTTATTTGTGTCTTCTTCAGTTTCTTTCATTAATGTCATTGTACAGGTCTCACTATACAGGTCTTTTACCTCCTTGATTAAATTTATTCCTAGGTATTTTATTCTTTTTGATACAAATATAAGTGGGATTTTTTTCTTAATTTCTCTTTCTGATAGTCCATTATTAGTGTATAAAAATGCAACAGATTCTTGTGTATTGATTTTGTATCCTACAACTTTACTGAATTCATTTATTAGTTCTAACAGGTTTTGATAGAATCTTTAGGGATTCTATATATGTCATCTGCAAATAGAGTTTTATTTCTTCTTTCCCAATTTGGATGACTTTTATTTCTTTTTCTTGCCTAACTGCTTTGTGTAGGACTTCCAATACTATGTTGAATACAGGTAGTGAAAATGGACATCCTTGTCTTGTTTCTGATTTTAGAGGAAGCTTTCAGCTTTTCACTGTTGAGCATGATGTTCTTTGTGGGCTTGTCATATATATACTTTATTATGTTGAGGTACATTCTCTCTATACCCACTTTTGTTGAAAGTGTTGAATTTTGTCAAATGCTTTTTCTGCATCTAGGGATTATCATATGATATTTAGTCTTCATTTTGTTAATGTAGTGTATCATACTGACTGGTGGATGTTGAACCATCCTTGCATTCCTGGATTAATACCACTTAATCATGATGTATTATCCTTTTATTTTTTTATTTATTTTCTGATGTATTATCCTTTTACTGTATTGTTGACTTTGGTGTGCTAATAATTTGTTGAGGATTTTTGCATTTATGTTCATCAGGGATATTGGCCTCTACTTTTCTTGTGGTATCCTTGGTTTTGGTATCAGAGTAATGCTGGCCTCATAAAAAAAAGTTTAGAAGAGCTCTTTCCTCTTCTGTTTTTTGGAGGAGTATGGATTGGTATTAATTCTTCTTTGAATGTTTGTTATAATGGACCAGTGAAGCCATCTGGTCCTGAATTTTTGTTTGTTGGTAAGTTTTTTTTACTCATTCAGTCTCCTTCACTAGTAACTGGTGTGTTCAGATTTTCTGTTTCATCATGAGTCAGTCTTGGTAGGTTGCATGTTTTTTGAAATTTATCCATTTCTACTAGGTTATCCAATTTGTTTGCATATTCATAATATTCTCTTATAATTGTTTGTATTTCTGTGGTGTTGGTTGTTATTTCTCCTCTCTCATTTGTGACTTTATTTGGGTCCTTTCTCTTTTCTTCTTGATACATTTAGCTAGAGGTTTATCAATTTTATTAATTTTTTCAAAGAATGACCTGGTTTTTATTGATCTGTTCTATTGGGGTTTTTTTAGTTTCTATGTCACTTATCTCTGCTCTAATCTTTATTATTTAGTAGCATGTTATTTAACCTTCATGTATTTGTGGTCCTTCCAGAGTCTTTCTTGTGGTTGACTTGTTTCATAATGTTGTGGTCAAAAAAGGTACATGGTATGACTTCAAGTTTCTTGTATTTGTTGAAGCCTGTTTTGTAGCCTGATACTTGTTCTATTCTGGAGAATGTTCCATGTGCACTTTAAAAAATGTGTATTCTGCTGTTTAAGGAGGGAATGTTTTGAATATATCTGTTAAGTCCATCTGGTCCAGTGTGTCATTCAAAACCATTGTTTCCTTCTTGATTTTCTGTTTAGATGATCTGACCATGGACATAAGTTAAAGTCCCATACTATTGTTGTATTATTGATTAGTTCCTTTATGTTTGTAATTGTTTTACGTATTTAGGTGCTCTAATGTTGGATGCATAAATATTTATAATTGTTAGATCTTCTTGTTGTATTGCCAGCTTTATTATATAGTGCTCTTGGCTCTTGTTACGGTCTGTTTTAAAGTCTAGTTTGCCCAATATAAGTATTGTTACTCCAGGTGTCTCTTGAAACCCATTTGCATGATAAATGTTTTTCCATTCCCTCATTTTCAATCTGCAGGTGACTTTATGGTCTAAAATTAGTATCTTGTAGGCAGTGTATAGATGAGTCTTGTTTTTTTATCCAATGACATCC
Organism: Eumetopias jubatus; assembly: GCF_037043125.1. NCBI lineage: Eukaryota > Metazoa > Chordata > Mammalia > Carnivora > Otariidae > Eumetopias > Eumetopias jubatus. Next base: position 55,028,912 of record NW_028274823.1, on the reverse strand, counting down.
TATGTCTTTTGATTGGAGTGTTTAGTCCATTTACATTCAAGGTAATTAATAGTTATGTATTTATTGCCATTTTATTATTTGTTTTGTGATCATTTCTGGAGCTTTTCTCTGATCCTTTCTTGTCTATCTCTCTTTCGTGTTTTGCTGATTTTCCTTAGTGATATATTTGGATTTTTTTCTCTTCATTCTCTGTATGTTTATTAGTGGTTTTTCATATATGGTTACCATCAGGTTTGTATATAACCTTTTCTACATAACAGTCTATATTAAGCTGATGATCATTTAAATTTGAACCCATTCTTTTTCTTCTTTCTTCCCCACATTTTAGATATATATTTTATATCCTAATTTTTATGAGTTTCTTGACTGATTTTACAGAAATATTCATTTTTGCTCCTTTTTGTTTTTCCTGCCTTTATACTGTCACCTTTGGTCTTTCCTTTCCACTCACAGAGTCCCCTTTAATATTTCTTGCAGGGCTGTTTTAGTTTAGGTCACAAACTCCTTCAGTTTTTGTCTGGGAAACTCTATCTCTCCTCTATTCTGAATGACAGCTTTGCTGAATAGAGTATTCTTCGCTGCAGATGTTTTCCATTCAGCCCTCTGAATATATCATGCCAATTTCTTCTGGCTTGCCAAGTTTCTGCTGAAAAATCTGCTAGCCTTATGGGTTTTCCCTTGTAAGTTGATTTCCTTTGTTTTGCTTTTAAGATCTTCTTATCACTATATTTTGCAAATTTAAATACAATATGTCTTTGGTATGGGTGTGCTTTTGATGATTTTGATGAGAGTTCTCTGTGCCTCCTGGATCTGGATGCCTGTTTCTTTCCCCAGATTAGGGAAGTTTTCAGCTATCATTTCTTCAAATGAATTTTCTGCCCCCTTTTCTTTGTCGTCTTCTGGGGCTCCTATAATACAAACATTATTACATTTGATAGAGTTCCTGAGTTCCCTAAGTCTATTCTCATTATGCATAATTCTTTCTCTCTTTTGTTTAACTTCATTGCTTTCCATTATTTTGTCCTCTAGGTCATTAATTCATTCTCTTCTTCCAGCCTGCTGTTCCTTGCATAAAGTGTGTTCCTGATCTCATTTATTGCACTCTTCATCTCTGTATGATTTTTTAACTCTTTTACTCTATGGTAAGAGTTTCACTGATGTCTTCCATTCTTTTCTCAAGTCCAGTGAATATCCTTATGATTGTTGCTTTAAATTCTCCATCAGGCATGTTACTTATATCTGTTTTGCTTAGATCTCTGGCCATGACCTTACCTTGTTCTTTCATTTGGGATAAATTCCTGTCTTCTCATTCCATCTAAGTCTCTGCCTGCTTCTGTGTATCAGAAAAGCCAATTATGTCTCCTGTTTCTGAAAGTAATGGCCTTATAAAGAGGTTATGTAGTGCCCAGAGCCTGGTGCTTCAGTGAGTCTCCAGTGTGTGCTGCATATGCTGTACTATTGTGTTCTGGCTGCTCTATCCTTCCAGCTAGTCATCTCTCCTTTCCTGCTGTGGGCAATGTTTGGTCCCTGGCCTGAATGTGGTGAGTTTTAACTAGGTATGCCCTTGTCTGCTTGTGAAATGAGACCAGTCACTACTTCCACTGGAACTGAGGCCTTGCAAAACTCTCTGAAAGAGAGATGTGGTGTGGGGAGGGGTTTGGCTGGTCTTCTGGGGGAAGGGCCTGCTACACTGGGATGAAGTTAGCATGACTGAGAGGGGCAGCTCCATTGGAGCACAAGGATATAGGGTTTAGTGTAAGCAAGTTAGGTAGCCACTGTCTGCGCTGTGCTGCTTCCTGCAGGTGGCTCTCTGTTTATGCTGGGGGAGGGTTGGGTAGTGCGGGAGAAAATGGCACTGGCTAGCTCCTTTATTCTCAGAGAGATGTCTCTGTGAATACTGCCTCAGGGACACGCTCCAAGAAGAGCAAATTATCTCCCCATTCTCTGCCCTATGTTTTCTTCAGTTGCTATTTCCACACTGTATGCCCCCAGGTTCTTTGCCTGTCTTCTCTCCAAGAGCAGCACAGTACCCTCTGGGCTCTATCCCGCCAAGCCTGCTGACCTTTAAAATTCCAAGCCTTAAGCCCCACTGGTTGCAAGATCTCATGAAATTCAGCCTCTCTCATTTTCCAAGCCAGTGGCTATGGGGAAATATTCTTGTGCATTCCCGTGTATTTCTCTCTCTCTCTCACCTTTCTCCACACCATGGCTCCCTCCCATCGACAGAGCCGTGATCCGTTTCTCCCCTAAATCACATCTCCACACTTTCTACCTTCTTTGATGTGACCACTTCTCTCCCTTTAGTTGTAGAGTTTGTTTGGTTAGTCTTCATGTCAACTTCTGGGCTATTTAGGATGATTTGATAGTTATCCAGTTGTATTCAAGGATAAGGTGAGCTGGGGTCCTCCTACTCCACCACCATCTTCCTATCTCTACAGAAGATTTCTTGACTAATTTTAGGACATGTGCCAGAGAAGCAGAGATGTGTGTCAGCTTTCTCTGGGAACAGAAGTACCTTCGGGCACTATTATCCTTTCCCTCACCCAGCATAGATAGCCAGACACCTGTGGGAGGCACTTCTGACACCTCCATCTATCTTGTTGGTACTACTTGCTCTGCCCCAGCATTGCCCTGCAATCTCACCCCACCCAACCTGACCAAACTGGCAGTCACCTCCAAAACAAGCTAACCCCACACACCAGTATACTGACAGTAGCAATGCTGACAATAGCTGCTGATGGGTCTCTCAGCTAGCCACTCCAGGAGCAAGCTCTGCCCAATATTGCATCTGCAGCAGTCATAGTGGGTCATTGCAGACAGCAGGGCTGAGGGCTAGTCCTGCTCACCATTGAGCCTACAGTGACTGCAATCAGGCCTCTCAGTGAGCTGCTCAAGAGGCAAACACTGCCCACCAGTGTGCCCACAGTAGCCTTGGCTCAAGCACAACAGGAAGGTGCAGGCAGCTCACACAGGGGACAACCCTGCAGCACCTGGTTCTGATGACCAGGGTGGATTGTGCTACAGAGCACTACAGGATGCCTTCTACATAAGACAACTACTTTCAAAATCAGGCCTACCTAATACACAGAAACAAATACAGAGTCAGAAAAAATCAGGAGACCAAAGAATGAGTTCTAAACTTTTTTTTTTTAAGATTTTATTTATTTGACAGAGAGAGAGATAGCGAGAGCAGGAAAACAAGGCAGGGGGAGTGGGAGAGGGAGAAGCAGGCTTCCCACTGAGCAGGGAGCCCGACATGGAGCTCGATCCCAGGATCCCAGGATCACGACCTGAACTGAAGGCAGACGCTTAATGACTGAGCCACCCAGGTGCCCCCAAGGAATGAGTTCTAAATGAAGTACCAAGACAAAACAACAGAGAAAGAGCTAAATGAAATGGAGATAAGCAATCTACCTGATAAACAGTTCAAAGATACTCACCGGACTTGAGAGAAGAATGGGGGATAGAAAGGGATAGAAAATATAAAAAAAGAACCAGTCAGACCAAAAAATACAGTAACTGAAGTGAAAAATACACTGGGGTTAAGGGTGCCTGGGTGGCTCAGTCAGTTAAACGTCTGACTCCTGATTTCCGCTCAGCTCATGATCTCAGGGTTGTGGGATCGAGCCCTACATAGGGCTCTGTGCTGGGCAGAGAGTCTGCTTAAGATTCTCTCTCTCCCTCTCCCTCTCAAAAAAAAAAAAAATACAGTAGAGGGAATCAACAGCAGATTAGAGAATGTAGAAAAATGTTTCAGTGATCTGGAAGATAGGGTGATGGAAAGCAACCAAACTGAAACAGCAAAAAGAAAATGAATTTTAAAAGAGGATAGGTTAAGGGATCTCTGTGATAACGCTGAGTGTAATAACATTCACACTGTAGGGGTCCCAGAAGAAGAGAGAAAATTTATTTGAAGAAATAGTAGCTGAAAACTTCCCTAACCTTGAGAAGGAAACAGACATTAGGCCCAGGAATCACAGAGAACCTCACACATGATGAAACCAAGGAAGTCCACACCAAGGCATATAATAATTAAAATGACAAAAATTTTAAAAAGACAGAGAATCTTAAAAGCAGCAAGAGAAAAGGAAACCATTACATACAAGGAAAGCCCCATAAGGCTACCAGCTGATTTTTCAGCAGAAATTTTGCAAGTCAGAAGAATGTGGCATAATATATTCAAAGTGCTGAAATGTAAAACCTACAACCAAGAATACATTACCCAGCAAAGTTATCATTTGGCATTGAAAGAGATATAAAGAATTTCCCAAACAAAAGTTAAAGGAGTTATCACTACTAAACTGGCCCTACAAAGAATATTAAAGGAAATTTAAGTAGAAACAAAAAGGCCATAACTAGAAGAAAATTTTGAAAGGAAAAAAAATTTACTGTTAAAAGCAAACATACAGTAATGGTAGTAATCAATCACTTATAAAGCTATATGAAGGTTAAAACACAAAAGTAGTAACAGGTATTATATCGACAAAAATTAGTCAAGATACACAAAATAAAAATATGTAAAATATGATATCATATACATAAAACAGAGTAAAAATCAAGTGCTTTTAGAATGTGTTCAAATTTAAGCAACCATCAAAAAAGAAATTGAGAAATCAATTACAAGAAAAAAACTAGAAGAAATACAAACACATGGAGGATAACAACATACTACCAAACAGTCAATGGGTCAATGAAAAAATCAAAGAGGAAATCAAAAAATACCTGGAGACAATTGAAAATGGAAACAGGACAGTTCAAAATCTTTGTGACACAGCAAGGGCAATTCTAAGAAGGAAGGTTATAGCAATACAGGGCTACCCCAAAAACCAAGAAAAATCTTACTCTAAGTTTATATATAAAGGAACTAGAAATAGTAGAACAAAGCCCAGAGCTAGCAGAAGGAAGGAAATAATAAAGATCAGGGTGGAAATAAATGAAAGAGAGACTAAAAAATCATTAGAAAAGATCACTGAAACCAAGAGCTGTTTCTTTGAAAAAATAAAATTGATACACCTTTAGCCAGACTCATCAAGAAAAAAAAGAGGACTCAAATAAAATCAGAAATGAAAGAGAACTTATAAACTACATCAGAGAAATATAAGGCTTATAAGAGACTATCAAAAATTATATACCAACAAATTGGACAATCTACAAGAAATGGGTAAATTTCTGGAAACATACAATTCTCTAAGACTGAGTCAGGAAGAAACAGAAAATCTGAACAGATTAATTACTAGTAACAAAATTTTGAATTGGTAATCAAAAAACTCCCAAGATGGGGCACCTGAGTGACTCAGTCGGTTAAGTGTCCAACTCTTGATTTCAGCTCAGGTCATGATCTCAGGATTGTGAGATCGAGCCTCACATCAGGCTCCATGCTCAGGGGGGAGTCTTCTTGAGGATTCTCTCTCTCTCTCTCCCCCTGCCACTCCCCCCACTTGTGCTCTCTCTCTAAATCTTAAAAAACAAAAAACTCCCAAGAAAAGTCCCGGACATGATGCTTCACAGGTGAGTTCTAGCTAACATTTAAAGACAAATTAAAACCTATCCCTATCAGGACGCCTAAGTGGCTCAGTCAGTTGAGCATCTGACTCTTGATTTTGGCTCAGGTCATGATCTCAGGGTCATGGGATCAAGCCCCACATCAAGCTCTTAACTGGGCATGGAGCCTGCTTGGGATTCTCTCTCTCCCTCTTTCTCCCTCTCTTCCCTGCTGCTTGCTCACTCTTTCTCTCTTGCTCAAAAAAATATAATAATAAAATTATTCCCCTCAAACTATCCCAAAAAATGGAAGAGGAAGGAATCCTTTCAAGTTCATTCTATGAGATCAGCATTATCCTGATACCAAAACAAGACAAAGACACTACAAAAAAATAAGATTACAGACCAATCTTCAATAAAATATTAGCAAACAGAACTTAAAATTACATTGAAAGAGGGGTGCCTGGGTGGCTCAGTTGGGTAAGCATCAGACTCTTGATTTCAGCTCAGGTCATGATCTCAGGGTCGTGAGATCCAGCCCTGTGTTGGGCTCCATGCTCAGGGGGGAATCTGCTTGAGATTCTCTCCCTCTCTCTCTGCCCCTCCCCCAGCTTGTACTCCTCTCTCTCAAATAAATAAATAAATCTTTAAGAAAATACATTAAAAGAATCATTCACCGAGATCAAGTGGGACTTATTCCAGTGATGCAAGAATGGCTCAACACCCACAAATCAATGTGGATTTTGACAAAATGAAGGATAAAAATCACATGATCATCTCAATAGATACAGAAAAACCATTTAATAAAATCCAACATCCAGTCATAATAAGAATTCTCAATAAAATGAGTAGAGTAGAAACATACCTCAACAAAATAAAGACTTGGAGCGCCTGGGTGGCTCAGTCATTAAGCATCTGCCTTTGGCTCAGGTTATGATCCCAGGGTCCTGGGATCAAGCCCTGCATCAGGCTCCCTGCTCAGCAGGAAGCTTGCTTCTCCCTCTCCCACTCCCCCTACTTGTGTTCCTGCTCTATCTCTTTCTGTCAAATAAATAAATAATATCTTTAAAAAATATATATGTATATAAGAACAAAATAAAGACCATATATGTCAAACTCACAGATAACATCATACTCAATGGTGAAAATATAAAAGCTTTCCCTCTAAGATCAAAACAAGACAAGGACGTCCACTATTACCACTTTCATTTAACATAGTACTGGAAGTCCTAGCCACAGCAATCAGACAAGGGTAAAAAAGCCATCCAAATTGGAAAGGAAGAAGGAAAACTTATAATTGCATATGACATACTACATTAAAAAAAAAAAAACAAACCTAAAGACTCCAGCAAAAACCTGTTAGAATAAATGAATTCAGTAAAGTTGCAAGATACAAAATCAATATACAGAAATCTGTTACATTTCTTTTTTGTTTTTTTTTTAAGATTTATTTATTTATTTATTTGACAGAGAGAGAGACAGTGAGAGAGGGAACACAAGCAGGGGGAGTGGGAGAGGGAGAAGCAGGCTTCCCCTGAAGCAGGGAGCCCAATGCAGGGCTCGATCCCAGGACCCTGGGATCATGACCTGAGCTGAAGGCAAATGCTTAACGACTGAGCCACCCAGGAGCCCCAAATCTGTTACATTTCTATACACTAATAACAAAACAGCAGAATGAGGAATTAGGAAAACAATCTCATTTACAGAAAAAAATGACATAGGAATAAATTTAATGATGGAGCTGAAAGGCTTGTATTCTGAAAAGTATGACATTAATGAAAGAAACTGAAGATCACACACATAAATGGAAAAATATACCATGCTCATGGATTGGAAGAATTAATTTTGTTAAAACATCCATATTATGCAAAGTAATCTTCAGATTCAATGCACCATCCCTATAAAAAAAACTAATAGCATTATTCATAGAACTAGAATGAAAAATTCTAAAATTTGTATGGAATCACAGAAAGTCCTGAATACCCCCAAACAATCCTGAGAAAGAAGAACAAAGTTGGAGGTATCACAATCCCAGAATTCAAACTACACTATAAAGCTACAGTAATCAAAACAGCATAGTACTGTCAGAAAAACAGACACATAGATCAATGAAACAGAATTAAGAACCCAGAAATAAACGCATGTTTATATGGTCAATTGATCTATGACAAAGGAGACAAGAATATACAATGTGGAAAAGACACTCTCTTCAATAAATGGTGTTGGAAAAACTGGAGAGCTATATGTAAAAGACTGAAACCAGACCACCATGGTATACACAAAAATAAACTCAAAATGGATTAAAGGCTTAAGTATAAGACTTGAAATCATAAAACTCCTAAAAGAAAATATAGGCAGGAAACTCATGGATATCAGCCTTGGCAGTATTTTTGGGTGTGTCTCCCTAAGAAGGAAAACAAGCAAAAATAAACAACTGGGACTCTATCAAACTAAGAAGCTTTTGTATGCACAGTGAAGGAAATCATAAAAAGGAGAAAACAAAAGCAAAAATAAAGAACTGGGACTATATCAAACTAAGAAACTTTTGCACAGTGAAGGAAATCATTAAAAAAATGAAAAGGCAACCTACTGAATGGCAAAAGATATTAGTAAATGATATTTGGTAAGAGATTAGTATCTGAAATATATAAAGAACTCCTACAACTCAACACCAAATGATGTGATTAAAAATGGACAGAGGATCTGAATAAACATTTTTCCAAAGAAGACATACCGATGGCCAACAGACACATGAAAAGCTGTTCAACATCACTAATCATCAGGAAAATGCAAATCAAAACCACAGTGAGAGCTCACACCAGTCAGATGGCTAATATCAAAAAGACAAGAACTGGGGTGTCTGTCTGGCTCAGTCAGTAGAACATGTGACTCTTGATCTTAGGGTCATGAGCTCAAGCCCCATGTTGGGCATAGAGCTTAAAAAAAAAAAGACAATAACTAAGGACAAGGATGTGAAAAAAGGGAACCCTCATGCACTGTTGGTGAGAATGTAAACTGATGTAGTCGCTGTGGAAAAGAGTATGGAGGTTCCTCAAAAAATTAAAAATTGAGTACCATATGATCCAGTAATTTCACTTCTCGAGATTTAGTGAAAGGAAATGAATACCTAATTTGAAAAGATATATGAACCCCTATGCTTATTGAAGCATTATTTATTTACAACGGCCAAGATATGGAAGCAGCCTAAGTGTCACTGATAGATAAATGGGTAAAGATGTGGCAGGTATACACAATGGAGTACTACTCAGCCATAAAAAATGAAATCTTGCCATTCCCAACAACATGGATTGTCCTAAGAAGTATTATGCTAAGTGAAATAAGATAGAAAAATACAAATACCATGATTTCACTTATACATGTAATCCAAAAAACAAAGGAACAACATGAAAAAACAGAAACAGATTCATACAGAACAAACTAGTTGTTGCCAGAGGGAAGGGTGGGGGGTGATAGGTGAAATAGGTGAAAGGAAATAAGGGGTACAAACTGCCAGTTATAAAATAAGTACGTCACTCAGATGAAAAGTACAGCATAGGGAATATAGTCAATAATATTGTAATAACTTTGGTCAGAGATGTAACTACACTTATCGTGGCGAGCATTTTGAAATGTACATAACTGTCCCAAATCATTGTGCTGTGCACCTGAAACTAATGTTAAATAGGTTTCAATAAAAAAAAATGAATCCATCTGTACAACCAGCACCCAGACCAAGAACAGAATATTACCAACCCTTCATAAGCCCCTCTCATGCTTTCTCAGTCACTGACTAAACTCCTACACCCCTAAGAGTAACCCTATCCTAACTTATAAGAATGGATTCCTCTAGTATATACCATTTTGCATCTGTCTTTTTAAACTCAACATTGTTAGATTCAACTGTTTTGCTTGGAATAATAGTTTGTTATATTGTATTCTATTGTATGACTGTATCACATTTTACTGTTGATGGATATTTGAATAGTTTGCAGTTTATGTTTGCCAGCATATGGTGTTGTCAGGAATGTTCTTGTACATGTGTTTTGGTGAACATATGTACTAGACACATAAGAGCAGCACTAGTGGGTCATAAGATATGCTATTCCAACTTCAGTGGGGACTGTCACAAAATTTCCAAAGTGGTTGCATCCATTTACACTCTCCAATATTGTATGAGAGTTCCAGTTGCTTCACATGTTTGCTACATTTGACACTGTCTGTGTGGGTGTTTTTTTTAAGCCACTCTGTTGTATGCATGTCAAGTTCTCTTTTAAAGCTGAAATTGGAGGAGCACCTGGGTGGCTCAGTCTGTTAAGCATCCAACTCTTGGTCTCCCCTCAGGTCATGATCTCAGGGTTGTGGAATTGAGTCCCATGTGGAACTCTGTACTCAGCAGGGAGACTGCTTGGGATTCTTTCTTTCCCTCTCCCTCTTTCTCTCCCCCACTCCTCTCTCTCAAATAAATAAATAAAATCTTAAAAATAAATAAATAAAGCTGGAATTGGAAAACAGAACTAACACCCTTTAAAAAACTAACTGGTTGGGGCGCCTGGGTGGCTCAGTTGGTTAAACCGCTGCCTTCAGCTCAGGTCATGATCCCAGGGTCCTGGGATCGAGCCCCACATTGGGCTCCCTGCTCATGCAGAAAGTCTACTTCTCCCTCTGCCTGCCGCTCCCCCTGCTTGTGCTCTTTCCTCTCTCTCTCTCTCGCTATCTCTCTCTGTGTGTCAAATAAACAAATAAAATCTTTAAAAAAATAAAAAATAAAAAATAAAAAACTAACTGGTTTAGGGGCACCTAGGTGGCTCAGTCGGTTAAATGTCTGCTTTCAGCTCAGGCTCCCTGCTCAGTGGTGAGTCTGCTTCTCCCTCTCCCTCTGCCTGCCACTCTCCCAGCCTGTGCTCTCCCTCTGTCAAATAAGTAAATAAAATCTTAAATTTAAGTTTTTGGAAATAACAGATAAAGGATAAAGTCCACAGTTATATCTAAACTGCAGTAATAATAAACACTGGTGATAAAAAAAGGAACTCTTTCAATTTTCAGTATCAAGTCCGACATACCAGAGAAAACTTCCATTTCAACTTTCACAATTTACCAATGTTGGGCTGTAAATTAATAAATATCCTTTTAGTTTATTTTTCTGTGCATCTATATTGTTTGATTTTGAAACTTAGTCTAAAAAAAAAAAAGAAATTGATCTTGAGATGGAGCTGGAGTGGTTTAGTGGACTGTTTAGTGAGTTGACCCCCTAAAAGAGAAGTCACCAAACTGTGTATAAAGAGCCAGGCTGTAACTATTTCAGTCTTTGCCAGCCATCCAGTCTGTTGCAATTACTCAGCTCTGCCCTTGAAAGTGGCCATAAACAATATGCAAATGAGTGAATGTAGTTATGTACACTCCCATGTGCTCAGTATATATGCTCACTAAAACACATAAGAATGTCCATAATAGCACCACATGCTGGAAAATATAAACTCACAACTACCCAAATGTCCCTCAACAGTACAGTGTGATACATTCATACAAGAGTATTATACAGCAATGAAAATAAAGTACCCTTGCAACTTTATTTACAAAAACTAGCAATGGTAATGAGCATGAGATTTCCTTCTGAGGTGATGAAAAAGTTACAGAACTAGTGATGACTGCGCATTATGCATGTACTTAATGCCATTGAGTTGTACACTTTAAAATTGGTTAAAGTGGTGAATTTGAAGTTATGCATGTTTTACTGCAGTAAGATAAACAGGTAATGGATCATATTTGGCCCATGCATGGGCCAAGCTTATCCCCGTGAGAAGTCATGTACTATAATGATTCAAAGCAGTTTGTTACCAGACAACCTATTTGAGCTCTGGCTCTGACACTAACTTTATACCCTATGCAAGTTTCTTTTTTTTTTTTTTTTAAAGATTTTATTTATTTGATAGAGAGAGACACAGCGAGACAGGGAACACAAGCAGGGGGAGTGAGAGAGGGAGAAGCAGCAGGGAGCCCGATGCGGGGCTCGATCCCAGGACCCTGGGATCAGGACCTGAGCCGAAGGCAGACGCTTAACGACTGAGGCACCCAGGCGCCCCTACCCTATGCAAGTTTCTTAAACTCACTGTGATTCAGTTTTTAATCTATAAAACAATATAATACAAATATAGGGTTGTGTAAGGAATAAATGAGTTACATTAAAGCATATACAATGGTTCCTGGAATATGTAACAGTGCAATAAATGTTAGGTGTTATCATTACTTTTGAAAAATAACATCTTGAAGTCTGAAAAGAGAACTCTTGGATTTTTGGCTTTGGTGTGGACCAGTTGGTTAGTTGTTCTCAGAGCCAGCCTGCGGGTGCTGGTACAAACTTATCCCTACTACTAAAGCAACTTTTTCTATGCCTACATGAGAAACAAAACAATACTACATAGGACCATGTGACAACTTGTGGTATTTTAAGGTTTGTCAACTATAACCCAAAAGTATATAAAATGCTAAGAAAATATGAACATTTTACTAACTTATTTTTATGGTCATCTAAACTTTTAATCAGGCCAGTTTTAAAATCCAAATTACAAAAGGATATTTTAAAATAAAACTAATATTTAAAATGAATAATTATTTTTACCATTAACCGTAATTTGCTAATGGGGAAACAAGCCTCACTGGACATTTTTGTCAAGAAAAGATATACTTTCTCTGAATGAAACTACAGTATACTGTAAGCCAAATGATAATGGAAGTGATTTAGAAACAATGAAGACCCAGAGGGCATATTAATTCTACTCAGAAACATGATTCCTCATCTTGAGTTGAGCTTTGGAACCATAATTGGTGATAAGTGCTAAAATCCCCCAAATCCAGTGTTTTGCAATTATGATCAATGATGATATAAACGATCTTAAACATTTCTCTTGGTACACAAGTGCAAGATTTTCTATGGGGTATATACCAAGGAATAGAGTTGCTGGGTCATAGGGAATATGCATCTTCAATTTACTAGATCACACCAAATTATCCAACATGATTGTACCAGTTCTCTATGCCCATGTACAGTTCCTGTATTGACAATCTCATTAGTATACTGATCAATGTTTAATTGTCAACGTCTAAACGGACGTTTCACTGTGATTTTACTTGTCAATTTTTAAAATTAAGGTATAATTTACATACAGTAAAATTAACTTTTTAGAGTACAGTTCATATTTTTCATCTCCTTTCCTCTGCACTAAATTCAGAATTATTTCTTCACATCTTTTTCTTCCAGTTCACTAATTATCTTCAGCAGTATCTAAATCTATTAATTCTGCTGTTTTTAATTTTAGCAATTTTAGTTCTCCTTTGTATTTTTTTTCTTTTCCAAATCTGCTTGGCTATTTAAATTTTAATTCGTTAAAATTAACTAAAACTTTAAAAATCTGTTGCTCAGTAACACTAGCCAGAGTTTAAGGGCTCTAGAGCCACATGTGGCCAGAAGCCATTATATGAGACAGTGCCTGTGTAGAACATTTCCATCAACTCCAAGTGTTCTATTGGATAGCTTTGTTCTAGAGATCTTTGTTTTTCCTTCTGCCACATATCAATAGGCATCATCAGCCTGGGAAACCACTTGAACTTCTTAAGGGTTTTTGTTGCTGTTGTTTTTAAACATGCAGGTGGTATGAAATTGGGCTGCAAAAATGAGTGAAGCCTAGCTTGAGACTAGGAATTCTTGGGGAAGATTTTTTTTCATTGTTTTGCTGTGGGTCTGAAGATATCCATGGATAATAGATTCTATTCCTTTGCTCAGATGATGAGAGTAATGTTGCAATCACCAGACCAGCTTCAGAAAGCCCCTGTGTGCTGAGTGAACCACAACCTTTGATCTTACCTCGAGTGCCACAGTCGAAGGTGCCGGCCATCACCTCAAATCCAGTAAGCCCCACACAGAAATGTACTGGGGAACCTAGAACTGTTCTTGCCAGAAGCTTGCTCAGAGTTATTTGCCTTAATTTTATTATTTATGACTCAATTTTCTTTCAGTAAAGTTATGTGTTTATCACAATAATCCAACGACTCTTTGCATTAATAAGTTTAAAAAATTAATAGTGGGGCACCTGGGTGCCTCAGTCGATTAAGCAGCCCACTCTTGATTTCCGCTTGGGTCATGATCTCAGGGTTGTGAGATGAAGCTCCGTGGCAGGTTCTGCGCTAGGTGTGGAGCCTGCTTAAGATTTTCTCTCCCCTCTCCCTCTGCCCCTTCCTCCAGCTCTCAGTTGCACACGCACACATGCGCTCTAAAAGAAATTTTTAAAAAAATTAATAGCAAATTAGGGTTGATAATTGTCAGTTTTTAAACAGATGGCCTTTTTTTTTTTTTAAGACTTGACAGAGAGAGAGCGTGAGAGCACAAGCAGGGGGAGTGGCATGCAGAGGGAGAACACTCCTTGCTGAGCAAGGAGCCCGACATAGGACTCAATGCCAGGACCCTGGAATCATGACCCCAGCCGAAGGCAGATACTTAACTGAAAGAGCCACTCAGGCGTCCCTTTTTTATTTTTTTTAAAGATTTTATTTATTTGCGAGAGAGAGAGAGCATGAGCAGGGGGAGAGGGAGAAGCAGGCTCCCTGCTAAGCAGGGAGCCCAGTGTGGGGCTCAATCCCAGGACCCTGGGATCATGACCTGAGCCTAAGGCAGACGCTTAACCAACTGAGCCACCCAGGTGCCCCTCAGTCGGCTCTTTTTTAAAGTCGTCCATAAATTATTCATATAGAATCAGCTATGTGGTTAGCCTGTCTGTTTGGGGGAGAATAAAGGATATGACAGAAAGGGAGACCAATCTCAGATGTTCTGTGGCCTTAACATCCTATCCTTTGAATTTCTCTATTTGACTCCCTTTTATCTCAGCCTACCTGTTTTGTTTTTTTATATTTGAATCTGTTGATTTTTTTGCCTTTTGGGTGTTTAGTACTGGTTAATAACAGAGGTGTAAAAGGCAAACCAAAGAAAGGAAGAAGTGGTCCCAATGAAGTCTGTGGACAAGCATAAACATGGCCATTTCTTGCAGAAGGCTAATGAGCCTGGTCTCATCCCTGTATAATTTCTCTAGTCCCAGTTTCTACATGATAGTTTTCCAGTGTTACTTGTGGCAAAAAAAAAAAAAAGGCAGGGAAGAGGGCAGGGGCATTCCAATCCTTGAGCCATGCTCATCAACCCTGGGTTTTACTACCAGACCTAGTATTTGCTTTGGTGATATACTGGCCTGATACTGTCCTATTGGATTTACAAATGGGTTATTTAAAAATAAAATCAGCAAGGCCCATCCATATTTTACCACACTGGAGAATTAACCAGGTGAACTAATGTTCCTTTGGTAGTAATAACACTTCTAACATGCTGAAGTGGTCTATGGGTTAGGTAGCCTAAATTATGAATAATTAAATGTTTCTGGCTGTTAATGACCAAAGGAAAGAGAAGCATTAATTCAGATATTCCTGAAAGAAACTAGGAGGGAAATGCATGCTGTAGCCAAGGAGATGACCAGAAAGGGCACGGATGACTGACAGAGAAAATCAACAACACTCCAAGGTGGCAATGTCAGTCCACGGAAGATTAAATCCTGCTAGCACTAGAGCTCTTGCTAATAACAGTCTTCAGAATTTAGGTTATAACTGATAGCTGACTGCTCCAGGGGTAGTGAAAGAGAAAGGACGTTTATGTAGAGCATACTGT
Organism: Eumetopias jubatus; assembly: GCF_037043125.1. NCBI lineage: Eukaryota > Metazoa > Chordata > Mammalia > Carnivora > Otariidae > Eumetopias > Eumetopias jubatus. Next base: position 55,013,731 of record NW_028274823.1, on the reverse strand, counting down.
TTGACGGTAAAAGAGATTATGTCAGAGTTTACTCTTGTTTCTATATTTGTTCCGTATTTTTTCTTCTTAGGTTTTCTTTCCTAATGTACGTAATGATAGTAATGAACTTCTCGCTTCCCTATCAGAGTGGCTGAAAACTGCTTTCATCTCAGTTGATCAGGCTTCCCTGACCTGCTGTCCATCTTGACAGTGCACTTGGGGCCCCAGCTGGGCTACTGGCCAAAGACGTTACAAAAGTTAAGGCATAGGAGAAAGATGTACGGATGATCTAATTTGAAAATATTAACTTTTGGCAAAGTTGGGAAACCCGGCAAGTGTCTTTACCAACCAATAACACTTTCCTTTGACATATAGATGAATCTCTGTCAAGCAGCAAGTGGTCATCAGCCAAATGTGAATGGTCTCTGGGTTCATGGGATGCCTCTACAGCCAAGAAATCTCTCCCTAATGGACAAGCTACTGTAAGAAGTGTAAAATTTTAATAGACTCTAGAATTTACATAGATCACTAAGAAATAAAAGGAAAGCTAAATCAGTCAATCATCATGCATATATTGAGTACCTACCAAGCAACCACAGAGACATCTGGGGAGTAAAAACATCTCAGGGAAATGGTTTCCACCCTCAAGGAGCTGATAATGTAACTGGAAAGAGAAGACACACACGGGTAAAAAGAGACTTAACCATATATGGCATTGTTGTGACTGAATGTCAAGTGTGTGGTACCCAGAGTGAATGCATGACAGTCCTAAAGGGAGGCATTTGGGTGGGTAACTATAGTATGAATTTTTCCTTCAAAGATGGGAGTTTGGATAAGCAGAGAAGAGCAACAAGACTATTCTAGATAGGAGGAGTGATGTGGGAAAAGGTCTGGAGACAAAAAATACAAATTATTTAGAAGGGAAAGCAGACCAATTTTTTTTGTGTTTGTTTCAGAGATTTTATTTATTTATTTGACAGAGAGGGAACACAAGCAGGGGGAGAGGGAGAAGCAGGCTTCCCGCGGAGCAGGGAGCCTGATGTGGGGCTCCATCCCAGGACCCCGGGATCACAACCTGAGCCGAAGGCAGACGCTTAACGACTGAGCCACCCAGGTGCCCCAAGACCAGTTTTGCTATATTAAGAAAAGGGATAGGTCAGAATTTTAATGCTTCTGACCAAAGATCACTGACAATCTTCCAGAATTAAAATATATCGTGGTGTGATGAGTGGGGAAGAAGACTATGAAATTAATGAAGGTTGAGACCAGACTGTACGGTTTTGAATGCCATGTTTTTGAGATCCATTCATGTTATTGCATGTGACCTTTTCTTTTATTGCCAAGTAATATTCTAAGAACACACCACAATTGTTTTCTATTCTCCTGTTAATGAACATTTGGGGTGTTTCCAGGTTGTGGCTCTTATGCATAAAGGCACCATAAACATTCTTGCGTGGGTCTTTTTTGTGGCCCTATGGTCTATTTTTCTTGGGTCAATATGTAGAAAGTGTCATAGGATAGATAAGTGTATGTTTAACTTTATAAGAAACTGCCATACAGTTTTCCAAAGTAAGCATGCCATTTGACACTCCCACCAGTGTATGAATTTCACTAGGGAGCACACTCGTTTAAGTCAGGAATCTGAAAGACAGATTTTACAGCAGAAGAACATAGACTGAAGCAGGAGGAACTGAAGGTAAAGAGTCTAAAATAGGAGTTCAAGTATGAGCTACTAAAAGTCTATACACAAGTTGTTGCAAAGGATAAAGGAATGGAATATTTTAGGAGATACTGTAAAAGAAATCAGATTCCATAAAAACAGAGGAACCAAAGTCAATTCTGAGATCTCAAAGCTCAGGGGAAGCTCGTCATGGGGTAAAGATAAATTTGGTTTGGGGCGTGTTGAGTTTACAGTGCCAAGCCATTTCACCGGAAACATGGAACAGGTCAGATCTGGAAGTTGAACTAGAAGTTACCGGGCTAAAGGTAATAACTGAATCCAGAATTATGAATGAATAGTCCAGAAGACAAGATAAGCGTAGAGCAGCTAAGGCCCAAAGCTTCTGTCATAGAAAGCAGTTAGGGTGTGTAAAGTGAATGGTTATGGAGACAGGAAGACTAGCATGATCTCTTGTGAGTAATGCATAAGGTTTAGCTCCATTTTGTGGTGGGTATTTTCCCTTCAAAGTCCTCCAAACACTGAGGTATATTTTGCACTACAGGATACCAAAGCGGACTCAGAGCTTGAGGAACTTGCTGAAAGCCAAAAGAGCATGTGGCAGAGCTTCATTCTTTCACTTTCCCATTTCCTTGTCCAAACACTATTTCTCAGGTGTCTTACAATGCAAATACCTCATCGGCCTAAAAAACAAAAAAAACCTGAATCTGTAGGGCAAAGTTTAAGCTACTTAGCTGTTTGGACATGGCATTCTACTTATCAGAGTACTTCCAGAAAAGCGTTGTATTTCAGTTGCTTATGCAGATAGGAATCTACTGTAGTCCCAGCGCCCTGTGCAGCACAAGGCTCTGGGGCCCTTTGCCTGCTTCCAGTTTTCCAAGGAACCCAAACCCCTACCCCTGCAGGCTCCAACGAACTCAGCATTTTAATCTTTGAGTGGGAGCCTCACTGGTGTCACGCTGCTCCTAAGCAGTAATTATTTGCCCTTCAACTAAGTCTTTCCTTCAGCACAAAGAATGCCTCAAATATGGTAGGGATCTCAGTCCCTGAGGTGAACTCTGGGAGCACCCTAGAGCAAGTAATCTTCAGGTCAGCCCTCACTGTAACTGAAGAAGTGACTGTCATGGCAGGTGAATAATGGACTTGCTTTCCCAAATCTCCATTCTAGTAAATTACCTGTATGACTAAAATTATGTCCTTCCTTTAAGAACACATTCTCATGCCTGAGCTAGATTACATGATGTGTATAAACTAGGTTACTTACTTTTGTTTTTTTCTTCCTTAAATATATTTTAGAGTCTAAGCCTTTGAGTCCTGTTTCCCTATACAGAGCAATGTTGATTTCATTGTGAGTTTCTGATTTGGCCACTAGAGATCTCGATGACAAGTTACTTATGAGACCTGGATCCAGTACCATCCTTTCAACTCGAAATTGGCCAAATCGAGCCCTGGAGCTTAGTACATCGGCTCTGTCATACACAGTGCAGTCTGCCAGGAGACGCAATCCCCCACCACGTACCCTTCATCCCATCAGCACGAGCCATTCACATGCTGGAACGCCAAGACCTGTGGAAGAAATCCTCAGAGGATCCCGAGTGTAGGTTTCAAAAGCAGAATTTTTGGAAACTGTGGTAAAATTAATGAAGAATTTTATATAGAGAATGAATATAAATGTAAGGTTGAAATATGTGTCTAGGAACTAATCATTACATATTCTCATGATGGACTACACCCTGGTTTAAATCCAACAAAGAAATATGGTTAAATCCGAATAAAATTCAGATATTGGATCCTTCTGTTAATTTAGCTAAAGATATTTACTTCTACAACAAAATGTTGGCTAGAATACTTCAGTGACACTTATCGAAGAAGATATATGTATCTTATCAAACATTTTCCTTACTGAGTACATGCTCAGTGAAATTCATTCCCAAACAAGTTAACTCTCCTTTAATATTTTTCTGTACCACTGGGATCTGCTTATTCCATTGACAATGATAACATTCTAACCTCAGATGAGTACTTGTCTATATACTGGGAAAAATATCCTTTAGCACTTCTTAGGAAATAACACTAACCATACTCTTTCCTTTTCCCACCCTTAATTCACTGAGCTTTGTCATGCAAAAAATACTTAGAAGCCTACTTTTTAAAATAAAGTTCTTCCATTAGTTGTTGATTCACAAAACATCTTAGGATGTTTGATTCTAAGACTATGATCAAGGCTATGAGATAATATAGCTGTAACTGTTTTGAATTCAGCTTCTTAATTAAGCACCTCACTATACTTCCCTCCCAACATGTTATTTCTTGACTTTGATTTTTCAGTTTGTTTTAATTTATCCCAATAGATTCACTAAGAGATGTCCATAACGCCCAAAAATCTTTGTCAGAACACCAGAGTTCTTCTCACCTACTATTTTATTATGTTGATGTTGGTATTGATATAGTTACAGATTCACTTATTTGAGGATAAGCAGTTTTGAAGTATAATTAATCTCTCATACCCTCTGACAGTGTCTTCTGGGACATGAAAGTATCATTGATTTCCAGGTACTGTCTTGAATATGAGTAATGCTACAAACTGGAAGGAAAGTTTAGGAGCTTTACCTGTAAATTATAATTACAGCAGTCCCCCCTGACCAACAGGGGATATGTTCCAAGACCCCCAGTGGATCCTGAAACTGCCGAGAGTACCAAACCTTATATGTACTATGTTTTTTTCTTATACATACATACCTATGATGAAGTTTAACCTCAAAATTAGGTATGGTAAGAGATTAACAATAATAAAGAGAAACAATTATAATAATATACTGGAATAAAATTTATGTGAATGTGGTTTCTCTCATATCTTCCTGTACTGCACTCACCCTTCTTGTGATGATGTGAGATGATAAAATGCCAACGTGATGAGATGAAGCGAGGGGAGTGATGGAGGATTGTGATGCAGCACGAGGCTACTAGTGACCTTCTGACAATATGTCAGAATGAGGATCATCTACTTCTAGACCCCAGTGACCATGGGTAACTGAAATCATGGAAAGCAAAACAGTGGATAAGGAAGGACTACTGTTATTAGTGAAAAGGACAACCAAAAGGCCCAGAACTGTGCAGAATTCCACCAGATGTGAAATTACAAATCCTTAATAAGTTAACACCAAAATGGTGTAACACCAGATAGGGAAAACTATTTTTGTCCAGCTCTCTGTGAGACAAAGGGTCAACTTCTGCTGTGTGCCCAGGATAAAGTTTCAACAAAAATCAGAAAATATTATGAAAAGCTCCCCCCAAACTGATTTTCCAAAATCCTTTCACTGAGCTTGCTTTAAAAACATAGGAAGCTTAAAGCATTCTGTGCATGACATTAAACTCATCCCCCTCATTTATTTGACTCTAATCAGTTTGCTTGTATTGTTTTAACTTTATGCTTTCTTATCTTGGTGTTTGCTGGTGGGATCTGCAGCCCAGTAGCAGCTGAATCGCTCTCTCCCTCACCAATGCCCCTGAGTCGAAACAACCTGCTGCCCCCTATCGGCACAGCTGAAGTGGAACACTTGAGCACTGCGGGGCCACAAAGGCCAAAGGTAGGTCTTTCTCCTATTGCCTTTATATGTGCTTAAAACCTCAAGGACAGTAATTCTGCAGGATCCGTGTTCTGGAATTAACTTATACTGTATTTTGTCCAAAGTACAAACTGAATCCTAACTTTATAACAATGGAATTGGAGTTCCTTGGCCTGCAGTTACCATGCCTACTTGGGTTGATGTAGGACATGCACAGCTCTGGCTACAAATTGTTTAATGGTTTCTATAATTTTTGTCTTCCCTGCAGAAAACCCATGGTGACTCCAATCGAGCTCGAAGTGCAGTGGTGGATGAGCCCAACCATCAGCAGCCCCAGAAGAGGCTCCTTTTACCTGACTTTTTCTCCAGGCCCAACACAACTCAATCATTTTTGGTAGTGACATACTTCCTCTATGGTCTTGACAGCTGGGGAAAGAAAAAAACTAGTTTGGCAGACTTAAGATTTCACATAGTGCCTTAATCAACTCCAAGAATAAAAGCAGAGGCTCTTAACAATAAAAACTGTAATAAGTACATTTCATTGAAATTCTAACTGGTCTCTGACATTCAAATAGAATTTTAAAAAAGGTAGTAGGGTAAAATGAAGAATAAGGTAAAATGCCTTATACCTGTCACAAAGTTTAAACAATTTAAATTGTTAAATATTAAATATTTCTGAGAATAAGCAAAAGTGTTAAACTCCAATACATCAAATCAGCATAACTCTTTCTCTAACACTGCTCTCATGGAGTTACACCAAAAGTGGTATCAGATTATGCTGTGGACTGATGGATGGCAAGTCAGGGCATTCATTTTTTTAAATTGGTGTTTTGAGATGCCCACATCACCTTACCATTTAATGTGCATTTACTGGCCCCTTTACTTTTAAGCAAGTAATAGAAAAAGCTTAGTAGGGAGGCTGGATGTCATGCACTGACCTTACCCAATTGTAGGCCAGCCACTCAGCCCCACCTCATCTGCTTTGTGGCAAAAGGATTCGAAGAGCCTGGGGAACTGGAGCCACACTCAGTGCCCAGGAGGCAGGGGCCTCAAATCCTCTACCACTTTTCAGGATGGTGATATTTGAAGCCCACTTATTCCAACTTATAAACCTTGAATTGTATCAGCCTAAAGCACTATACAATTCTCCACTAAAAGAGTGGTGAGAACAAATGGGACAGTATAGTAGTATCCTAGGGCTACCATAACAAATCACCACAAACTGGGTGGCTTAAAAGAGAAATTTATTCTATCAGTTCCAGAGCCTAGAAGTCCAAAATCAAGGTGTCAGTAGAACCATGTTCCCTCTCCAGGCTCTAGGGAAGGATGTTTTCTCATCTCTTCTTGGCTTCTGGTGGTCACCAGCAATCCTTAGTACTCCTTGGTTTGCAGCCACATCAGTCCAATTTCCGCCTCTGCCTTCACAGAGCCTTCTTCCCTGTGTGTGTCCCAATTTCCCTCTTAGAAAGATACCAATCACTGAATTTATGGCTGACCCTAATCTAATATGACCTCATCTTATCTTGATTACAACTGCAAAGATCCTATTTCCAAATAAAGTTACATTCATGGGTTCCAAGCAGACATGAATACTGGTGGGGGCAGGGGATGGGGGACGCTATTCAACTCAGCAGACCTCAAGATGCTTTATTTAGGGGGCAACTCACCAAACAGGAGCTAAAGCGAAATGTGAGCATTTCTGATTCTTACTCAATGTGAATCCTAGAGAGTTTTAAAACCTCTATTAATCTTCTCAAAATTTGATTCAGAGCATTTGTTAAGCATTGTTTGATGATTATATTCTACAGCTAGATTCTCTAAAACACATTTAATTTTTGGTTGCCTTAGCAATTAAACTAAACAGATTAAGACATTTCAGTTTCTTCTTTTTCTGATGTTTATAACCAAAGAATTTCATTCCTTAGCTATTTCTCTCCCAATTTGCTGTCACGCAAAGGAAGATGAGCTGGTAGCTCAATGTAACTAAGCGCACTAGAGCCGAGTCCCTGGTTTGTCACTTCCAGACTAGTGCTCTGCTCTTTGGTGTTCTCACCTAGAAAAGGGATCAGCAAACTACTGTTATGGGCCACTTGGCTTACCACAAAAATTGCCTGTTTCTGTACATAAAGTTTTATTAGAGAAGAGCTGCCATACTCATTCAGGTATGTACTGTCCATGGACCACCTTCCCACCTCAACAGCAGAGTTGAGTAGTTGCAACAGTATGTACCACAAAGTCTAAAATATTTACTGTCTGGCCCTCTAAAGAAGTTTGGTGACCCCAATAAAAAAAGATGGGGCTTCACCAGAAAAAAATTCCTGAAATCTCTTGATTGCAGTTCTCTGACAGGGAATGGAGAGGAATGTTTTTTATTCCAGAAGCACCAGCAGGATAGCACTGACAGCTTTTTTTGATATTTGCATTTCAATATCTTAGCCACGTCTTAAAATCTTTAAATTCCTTGACGTAATTTTGAAATGTTTCATATTGAGAGTCACATCTCAAGTATGGAGGTAAAGTCATGCGCATTTCAATGTTGCTGAAAAGGCTCCATTCTGTTGTTTTAAACAGCAGACAGTCCAAATTAAATTCCCTTGGCAGCCAATTAAAAATGCTAATATTTAAATATTCTAAATTTAATATTTAAGTATTAAACCATATGCATTATTATAAGTGCTAAGATTTTCTTAAAGACATATTAATAGTTTTAGAACTTAAAAGTTAGAAAAACAACTTAAAAATTTTTTACAAGTTAACAAATGGTTTTGTGGGCCTCCGGCTTGGAATTTTTTACTGGAAATACAAGAGTGTACTCAGCCACCTTGTCCCTCAGACTGTCAATGCCATTTACATGGTTGTCTGATTTCAAGGTTTTTCCTTGTAAACCTACTAACATATTTGGGAGAAGTCACATCATAAGAAGTGTGTCATCTTTTCTTTCTCTTTTGCAGCCAGATACACAGTATCATCATTTGTGTGCTGTTGAGTATCCTCATCAGGCCCGACCTGGTAGGGGATCTGCAGTGACAGGTGGGACCATGGCTTTTATTTTACTACGATGTGGATATGTTAAGACCCTGCCTTTGTTTTCAATGTTTATTTTCCCTTCCTCCAGATTTTATTAGATTTTGTTTCCCTACATCTTTGTAAATCACCTCAAATTCCTTTTGGAAATGGGATAATAATATAGAGAAGACCTCTATTGGTCAGAGCCAAGTTCCAGATTTGTTTTCCCATATGTAAATTAACTTCTCACCACTCTGGCAAAGTAAGCTCCCTTTTTTTTTTAATCTAAAAAGAGCTAAATAAGTCATGTTTATAACATTCAAACACTGCATGAATTTTATTATGTTGGCAAAATCCGTATTGCTATAGAATAAACTGCTGTGGTCAGTTGACCTGCCAGGCCAAGGTAAAAAAAAATTCAAAAATGTCAAGACATGCTGAGTCTGAGTCCATCCCATTAATTTATTTCTAAGTCATATTCTATAGATTGTATTTTCACAGGAAGGAAGAAAATTTAAGGATTATCTTAATTCTTCCTATAATGATATATTCACGACCATCAGGATCATTCTCATGTTGTAGGTGAAATCAGAAGTATTAGGCAGTTGAAATGTTTCCTGTTAATAAGATTAATCCACAAGTTACATTAAAAAGTTATCTGCCTTGGGCGCCTGGGTGGCTCAGTTGGTTAAGTGACTGCCTTTGGCTCAGGTCATGATCCTAGAGTCCCGGGATCGAGTCCTGCGTCGGGCTCCCTGCTCAGCAGGGAGTCTGCTTCTCCCTCTGACCCTCTTCCCTCTAGTGCTGTCTCTCATTCTCTTTCTCTCAAATAAATAAATAAAATCTTTAAAAAAAAAAAGTTATCTGCCTCAAACCATCTCTGTCATCCAAGTGAATTCTCTTGTTCATTTCCTGTTAGCATTGTTTGGTAGTCTATGAATGCTTTCCATGGATTCTTTCTTGGATTAGTCCTCATAGAGAAGCAATGCTGAGCTAGAGTTAACTACATACAGCCTTGTTGACAGTCATTAACATTTAGATAAGTCAAACAGACATATTAGTCCTTTTTAATCAGTAGCCTCTTCTCTAATAGTTCATTTTTTTTTTTAAGATTTTATTTGAGAGAGAGAGAGAGAGAGAACGCAAGCTGGGGGGAGGGGCAGAGGGAGAAGTAGACTCCCCACTGAGCAGAGAGCCCAATTCAGGGCTCAATCCCACAACCCTGGGATCATTACTTGGGCCGAAGGCAGATGCTTAACCGACTGAGCCACCCAGGCACCCAGTGTCCTCTTCTCTAAAACTAGATTTCATATCTTAATACAGTTTTTCTGGTTTTAAGTGATAAAATAATGCAAATGTTTTTATTGCCTTGATGAATATATACTTTACTACTTAGTCCCAGTCTCCAAATTTTTAAGTCCGACTGATAATTGGAGCAAAAAAGCCCTTAGATATGAACTTGAGATTACCAAATCTAGAATGTCTACTAATGTTACTCTATGATGTCATCTTTGTCTGACAGGTCCTCACTTACATGGGTCTACAAAATCTCAAAACAGAGGTGGACCAGTCTCTAGAACCAGGCAGGCACCGTAGGGCAAATGAGAAGAACCTGCTCCAGGCTGCAGGGAACATGTGAGAAAAATTCATGGTCAGTGTTCAGTCATCTTGTGACGCAAAGCTTGTATACAAGAGACAACTTAAAACCATCTTCATGAAGTGTTAATCTGATATAACTGACAGAAAAAAAAAGAGGATCCGCCAAAGATTACATGGATACTGTTTCCCTCTCCAGTTCCTGTCTTCTTTCAGCATGTTAATTTATTCCATTGGACTTAAAATTTGTACCCAAAGATGTAACAAATAATTATCGCCAAAACTCATGTTGTGTGTTAACTATGATCAGCTCAATGATTATAGGATTCTATGAGACTATACATACTCAAAAAGCAGCAAATAATTGTTTGATAACATTATCACCGGCTTTAGAATACTTCTGCTTGTATGAATTTCTGAAGAGTTGTACTCATTTTTAAGGCATGTTTAGGAGACAGAGCTGTCAAAAATCGGAGTTACTCATCAAACAGATGTCATTCCTAACTTTCTCTTTTAGATGTCCAATCTTATAGGTAAAGAGATAATGGAAGGGCTAAGTAACTAAAGACATAAATGTGGAGCATTGGTATAAAGTAATTTATGTAATAAGTCATAATGTATATATATTTTCAGATAGGACAGCTCAACCTCACAAGGCCTGCTTCCTATCAGATTATGCTTCTTTTCTTCTTAAAGGACCTAGTGGTCATATATATATTTTTTACTATTAAACTCATCTTACCAGATTTTCTCCTTAAACTCTAAGTAAACTTAAAAAATTTATAGAATCTATTAGTGAGCCAGCAATACCTTAACATTTCAGAAAGTCTGGTAATTAGTTTAGTATAAACATATCCTAATAGCAGAAGAACAGAACTTCAGCATTCTTCTGATTTCACCATGGACCTTTTTTGGAGGACACTCATAAATGCAGCAGTGGTTTTAACTATGGCTTCAATTTATTTTATTTAAATTTCATTGAACTTTAATTTACTGTAAATCTTCAGAGTGGATAAACTCAAATAATCATAAATAGGGGTAATTTTTTAATTTTATCTAAGTGTACTAATGCTATCATATGAAGACAGATGCTTCAAACAACCTGCATTAAATTATATTTTAATACAATTAAAGAGTATTTTTTAACATGTTTGTAACCAAACTAAAAATGTGTCATGTGCTTATCTCAGATAAATTATCATACGTAAAACTCAGTAACAGAAAGGTTGTTATATATTCAATGCCATATGCATAAAAGTCTGTTGCCAAAAAATGTCCATATATTCCAATAAGTACATACCAATTTGACTAAATGTAAGTAAACATCTCTATACCATTCTCACAAATCAATACCATGAGTGCATGATAACAAACCACTGGATCAAGATGGCCTGCCTTTAAAAGTTAAGAGAATCAGAAGGAGCCCTTAAGCAGTCATTTAGCCCAACTCCCTCACCCTTTTATAGATGAGGCAACAAGTTCAAACAAGGTCTGCGACCTGCTTAAGGACAGACTTTCAATAATTAGATAGGACAACTTCTCTTTATGCTACTTAAATCCGGCTACCCACTATAAAGCTGACTTGGTTTACTTTTCTCTCCTCTCTGAACACCATTCATAGTTTTTCTAGACCATAGTTAAATGATCACTGAGATCATTTAAAAGGCCCCAGAACTTAACAGTCATTTTTAACTTATTTCATCATGTGTAAGTCTTACAAAGATGTCTGAAGTAATCTCAACATCTGTTTCTCCTATATTTCAAGCAAAGAGTACAAAACCTGGCTGAATAAAACAAAAAGGAGAGAGGATCTATTCAAGGATATTAAACATGAAAGCAAACTGGCAAATATTTTAAAGACACATGACCAGCAAGGGTTCTGAAAGCGTTTTAGCTAGGTAGAGTTACTGTTCTAATAAACACAACACCCTGAATACTCTATAGCTGTGTGTAGACTCCTGCGTGGCAAAACGACAACTGCTGAAGGCAGTATGGGACAGACCCACATTCTAGACAAGAGATCCTTGTACAGAAGATCCACAGACCCAAGTGCTGCCAGGAAGTATACCACTCTCCCCCATTCCCTCAAGAATCACCAAATTCCTTCATGCAGGACCTCAAAGAATGTCAGGGGATTTCTAGGACTACCAAAATCAGGTTGAGAGATTCTGCTTGGTTTACAGAGTTGAGCTGAATAACTCCTGGAAAGAACTTTTTTCAAGGGCAGGGTTGACTTTTGTCTTCAAATCTTGACTGTATCTTGCCTACAATGGCACCAATTAACACCTAAAGGCTTTTGAAGAGAAAATTCCATTATTTCTTTTCTTTCTTGAGAGGCGTTTTTTTCCCTCCTCGCTTAGAAGGTTTGCAGTACTTTGCTTCCATTTGAGCCAGAAAATTGTCCATTTCCTTTTGCCGATCCTTTTGTCTGCTCTGTTTAAGAAGTTAAAACACAAGCTTTCAAAACACAAGGCTATCCAGAGACAAAAATACTCAGTGGTTGCCAGAGGCTGGTGGAAGGGAGAACAGGGAATGACTGCTAATGAGCAAGGGGTTTCTTTTTAAGGTGACAAAAATGTTCTGGAATTAGTGCTGTTCTACAACCTCATGAATATGCTAAAAGCCACTAAATTATGCACTTTAAAATAAGGATGAAAACATCGTACATGACTTATGTCTTAAAAAAAGAAAACAGAATACCCACAACACTATAACTACAAAGAAAGTATTAGCAGTAGGAATCAGAACACAAAAGAGTAGTGATGACCTTCAAAGACAACCTGCCAAGCTTACCTGAATGACTGCTTTCAAGTTATCTACTCCTTCGTCAAGGCCCAACTCCTTCCTGCTTATTTCTGCTTCTTTAGCCTCTTCCTGAGCCTAAAACAGAAACTCATGTTAAGACTCCATGGCAACCTAGCATATACTAAAAATATACCCTTTCCCAAAAGCAAATCTATGGTGACAACCTTTCAATCTGAGGATTATATTGATTAAAAAAAAAAAAAACACACACAATTACATAAATATGTCATTCATTAAAAGACAACACTGCTGAGAGCATGCAGTAGATCCTCTAATTCCAATGAGCATTTCTGAGTTTTCCCCATTTTTACTAGCTAGGGGTAGCAAGTAGTTTAGTATTCATAAACCACATGGTGATAAGAATGAAAACAAAATGCCAGGAGAGGGAAGGTCATTTAACCAAGGATGCCTTCAAAAATGTTGCCAGGATACAGGCATCTCAAATTCCTCTCCTCTGGAAGCCCACTTTTTAACTACATGTGACTGGTGGCAGCCTTGAGAGTAACCCTGGTTTAAAATTCCCAAGTAGTCAGAATAAACACTAACAGATTCAGTTATAACCTTTCTTTACCTAATTTCAAAGCCACCTTCTTCTGCCAAATTTTCCTAGGGCACTGATTCCAAAATACCACAAGCATACCTTGGGAAAGGTTAATGAGTTTGTTCTTTCTTTCACGGCAACACCACTATGTAATAGATCCCAAACCCCACTAATTTTTCTAAATAGCAATCAACACTATTAATGCTAAGAATACTAATACATTAGGATTTTGTTATTCCAATAAAAAGTAGTTTCCATTGTCTACTTTCAGTCCTTGTATTCAATTTCTCTTAATACTGTATATCCACTCCCCACGTTTGCTGGAGTCGCTAAAAAACTATGCCATCCACCTGCCCCCAACTCTAGGAAAGTTTCTCAAGATAATAGCCTATTATTGGATACAGCTGTGCTCAGTTTCACTGGAGAAAATTACCAATTTAAACTGTGAGTGGGCCTAAACAGATGTTCCCTATGAGCCAAAATGACTTTTTTGTTTAAAGTAGGCTCCATGCCCAACGTGGGGCTTGAACTCATAACCCTGAGATTAAGAGTCACATGCTCTACCGACTGAGTTGGCCATGCACACCCCCAAAATGATAATCTTGATACACACTCAACACACACACACACACACACCACACCCCCCCCCACCTTTCCCCTGTATCTTCTATCAAAACTGCAGACCTACCTCCACCTCTAATTCAGCCATAGAAAATAAGGCACCCTACCCACCAGACATCTGAAATCTTACACTTCTCTCCACTGAGCTCCCACTAGGAAAGCCAGGTTGAGACAATGGTTACTTGAGTACCAGTCTGGTCTTCCCCAAAAGACCAGAGACACAGATGCTTGCTGTGAATCCACGCCCTCCCAGACCTTCAGCTGTCTGTCCTTAAGCTCTTTTTCCCTGCCATCATCCCTACCCTCACCAACTCCACAGTTTAATAAGATACAGAAGCCACAATTCTTGATTCTTCACAAGTGTTCCTCTCCAAGTGTTTGCAAAGACACTTTCACCAAAATAAACTAAATCATTTGTTTAGAAATGTATATTCTGGGTCCAATTCAACAATCAATCTGGACAAGAACAAAAGAAAATCTGTTTTAACAAGGCACAGTCCAAAAAAAGAAAGTTTTAGTCACCCTCTCCTCATCTCTTAACCAAGTGAGAACCACTGTCCACCCTATGTATCTGGACTCCATTACTTTTATTTCTTGAGGAAAGCCTTGACAAAGCTAAAGAACTGGCCCACGTAAAGAGTATTTCAGTGTTATTTTAAGATGATATTAAAGAATCCACCTAGCAAAATCCTCCTGAGCACAACATACTAGGGAAAAAAAGTTTCTCCTAATGAGCTGGTATGCTCATTTTATTAGAAAAGAAATGAGTTAACCCTTACTCTCTTCTTGGTAATCATATTTTTATTATTATAAATACCCTCACATTCTTTTTGGAAGCAATTAAGATATAAAAAAAAGCATTCAAAATGCAAGATATAAAAAAAGCATTCAAAATCTTACCCTCCTTTTCCTTGCATTCATCTTTTGCTTTGATTCTTTGACAAAGGCATTATAGGAGGGGATCTCGCCAGCATCAATGGCTTGCTGAATAATGTTCCTTATCCTGGGTTCTTCTGTGTACTGCACACACAGCACAGATTCCATGATCTGATCCATGTCACCCTTGAAATCCAAATAGGCCTGTTTAATATCCGCCAGCTCTTCTTCAGAACCTTTGTATGTCTTTTCAAAAGCTTGAATGTCTTCTAGAGATATCTGAATAAGAGACATATGCTAGAACTCTGAGAATTTTAAATAAAAGAGTATACTAGTAAAGATAGATGTAGGTGTTGAAATGTTTCTTCTCAAATACAATAGTTGCTTGAGTTGAAATTACTGCAAGGAACCACACTTTCTATGCCAAAGCTTTTCCAGCGTTCTCCCAACCTTCACAACTACTAAACTACAGACCCGGAAAATTTAAAGAAAGTTTCCCAGAAGAACTCAAGACTTACACGTGGATATGTAAAACGAAGCATTATCTTATAAAATATTAAACCACCTTTTCCCCTACAATTGCTTTACATCAACAGGAAATTAAAGACCCATTTCAGTAAAAGTATGTGTGTATGTTTAACGGTTAAACAGACTTATTCTTCTTCAAAGCTAGCTACAGGTTATCTCCCGAGGAACACTTCCACATATATGAATTTTAAGATGAAACAGAAATTCCTCATTCCTACACAACACAAAATGCAATACCTTGAAGGCATTCAATAAACGTTCCTTGAATGAATGACGGGAATAACCACAAAGAAATTTCTAGAGTTCTCTACCTTTTTAAAAAGTAACCTCCAATACGTCTCCCAGTCCCGATCTTGGTTGAGCACATCAGAATCTTCGTCCACTGTTCCCTGCTCATCGTACAATGCTCTCTGTTCTTTGTCGCTCAAAACAGAATAGACTTTCCCGAGGATCTGCGGGTTAAGAGCATCCAAAAGTCACCTTTGCATCCCTCACTGAAACCGCGCGGCGAGAAATAAAGATTAGAATAAACACCAGGCCAGGTTCGGCGCACTCCGCCTAGGCGGGGCCAGGCGGCCAGTGGAGCTGGGGCTCGCGTACCTGGAAGCGGCGGGTGGCGTCCTCTTTGTCGTCGTCGCCGACCCGGTCCGGGTGAACCCGCAGAGACACCTTATGGTAGCCGCGTCGGACCTCGTCGTCCGAGGCCTGGCGCCGCACGCCCAACACTCGGTAAAGGTCGGCGGTACCGAACACTTCCTCGCACAGCTCCAGCAACCCCATAGCCAGCAGGGATAGAGAGCGAGAGGCAACCTCCGCAGAAACTGCCCGTCCCGGCGACACCCGCTAGAGCTCCAGACTGCCCCCTTTTCCCGCGCAAAAATACCCCGGGCGACTGCGTCACAAGAAGCGCCGAATAGGCGTGGCCACGACGTCGCACTTTACGGCGGCTGCAAAACGAGGGCGTGGCCAGAAATTCAGCGGCGACCCGAGCAGCCGCCGGAACTTCCTTCTGTGTGGTTAGCGGGGGATCCAGTGCCTCTACGCCCTCCTCCCCTTACTCAAGAAATCTGGCACTTATCTTCTCACCAGTTTCCCAGTACGTGAGTTCATTCAATATATGGCACGTCCATATTACGTCGAGGCTATACATTACTGTTTTGTTTGCCTTTTTTTAAAAGTAAAAAACAGCATAACATCGGCATTTGGCGATTTCACACGGTTCAACATCGTTAAATAGATTTGTTCTTTTTCAATGATCCTGACAAGAGTACACAAAACTCTTAAGATCCGATAATTTTGCAACCTACAGGTTGGGACTCCTAGGTAAGTACTTTCCTAATTCCTGCAAGAAAAAAGCGTAAACAAAGGCGCAAAATACTTTTTAAAAACTGTAACATTTATTAAGAATCATTGCCAATCATCTTCCAGTTCTTAATCACCTTCCACTTTGGTTAAGGTGACATGACCCAAACCCTCATCTGAGTAAAAATAAAGCTGCTGAAACAAAGGCTTTTTTTTTGTTTTTTTAATGAAGAGCTAGGTTTGAGCATGTTGGATTTGAGGTGATAGCAACATAAACTAATGCAATCAACTAAAAGATGGTGAGAAACTGTGTGCTCTGGAGAAATCCAGAGCAAGGCTAGAGCTAGAGAAAACCGGATTATTGGGAACAGGATGCACTCACACAGGAAGCATGTGTATACAGATCAGAGTAAGGATAGACCAGGGAACAAAGTGAATACTTGAGTTGGCAGAAACTCAATAGCTCAAAATAATACCTTACCTTAACCCATTTCCCAGCAGTTCCCTTCACTGGTCAATACTTTTCATAATCATTCTTCTTTGCTCTACCAATTAAAGCTTATCCAAAGACCTTAAACTCTCCAGAGTTCCCATGGTTTTCATAGCATTTTTCTTTCCCAGATCCATGATCAGATCCACAATCTAATCCAGGTAGTCAGTTCTTCTCAGCCTGCCCTGCCTTCAAAGTCCCCTCAAAGCAAGGGAGGCTAACCAGTGACAATCTTGGGAGAGACTTGACCCCATAATGAGGGTTGTCCTCAATATATAAAACCCAGAAAACAAAATAAGTTGGTACATTGATAGGGCTTTAGTGTCTCCTCTATAAACTCTGTATCCTAGTCTTATGCCAGAATTTGAAATTGTATTACACAGAGTGTGCACTAAAATCTTCTGATCATGACTGTTACTGTCCTGCAGTTCTGGTGAGGCAGATATGACATTTTGGGCTTGGGGCACAGCCAGTCATTTATATTACCAAACTCATGACACCTAAACCTCATTTCTATCACTGGCTTTTCAAGTGGACTTTTGAAAAGCTCATCTTTGCTCATCTCACACTCACCCTGCCGCAGACAATGGAAAGGGCTCTCCAGTAATGCATATTGGGGTCTGAATCTTAGCTCTGCCCAAATGAAAATAGATTGCATTGGGCAACTTTCCACATCTGAACCTCAGCCTCCCATCAACAAAATGGAGTTTTACCCACTTTCATGACACCTAATAATCCTCATGAATAGCCTTACTTGTAAAGGGTCAAGAATGTACGAACGTACTCTTCGGTATTACCTTTCTTCCATTTTCTCATTCTTAAAAATTATACTATTATAGCCTAAAAGCTCATAAAAAAAATCTACCTTTGTAAATTTGAGATTATGGGTCAAACAAGAGAAAGTAACTCTACAATGACATACATACATACATAAGCAAGCAAGCAAGCAAAACAAAGTAATTGTTCTTGAGCTAGTGGGATGATTAAGGAAGGAACTTCATAGATGGACCATGGATAGACTTGCTGGGAGCTTTCAGACAGGGAAGTATTGGAAGGCAGCAGACTGTAAAGTTGTCTGAGAGATCCAGGGCCCAACCCAAAATCCAACACACCCCAGAGCTACTGTCTTTTCCAGATGAAGGCTAAAAAAGCTAATCAGTACCTAGACCCAGCTCTATGTCAGAAAGAACAAATTTCTCCCTGAGTCCAGCTCAGGACAGAAGAGCATGGGTGACTCAAGAAACTCCATTTATTGACCTCCAAATCTAATAAAACTAAGAGCTCTGCACAAGTGTTTTAAGTGTTGACCTTTTCCCCAATGCTCTGCTCACTGAAGTCAGCTCATTTTTGTTTCTGTAGCCTCTGTATCTGTTTTCTGAGATGCTAAAAGGGCTTCGCGTGCCCGTTTCCTTCGCAGCCTCTCAGCATTTGTGATCATCATGGGATGCAGAGGGAAAAAGCCAGAAAGACCTAAAAGCAACAGGATTTTCATTCATTATAACATGGTATAAGTCAATGTTTCCCTGGGAACTTAGCCTCACAGAGCTGAGGTCTAACAGAGACCTGACTTACAGCATTGATTTAAAACATGCTCCTCTCTCGCCAAACTGTCATATCTCTTCCCCTAACTCCCTCCCCTTCATTTACTACAAGGAGATAATGGATGTTACTTCCTAAAGCTAATGTCGTTATTTGAAAAAAAGATAGGGGCGCCTGGGTGGCTCAGTCGTTAAGTATGCCTTCGGCTTAGGTCATGATCCCCGGGTCCTGGGGTCGAGCCCCGCATCGGGCTCCCTGCTCAGCGGGAAGCCTGCTTCTCCCTCTCCCACTCCCCCTGCTGTGTTCCCTCTCTCGCTGTGTCTCTGTCAAATAAATAAATAAAATCTTTAAAAAAAAAAGATAAATGGACAGATAGCCATTCAAGACACACTATTCCTATTTACAGTACAAAATCCCATTCACCCAAAAAGTCTCATAAGAGTCCACAAAAGGGGTCTCCAGTCAAAATGACATTTAGATCACAACTTCAGCTTTCACTCTAGCCCTGAGCAGCCTAAGGTAATGAAAATCATTCCTAACTCTTATCATCCTGAAACTGACTTCACCTTAAAATCCCCTCAATGAAGTAAGGCTAGAGGTGAGTTACCCAGAAGCTTCTCCACAGGCTTAGAGAGGTGGGCCCCACAGCCGATCCAATGCCGGATCCGGTCTAGGTTGAGAGCAACGATTTTCTCTCCGTGACTGTTGGGCAGTGGATCATAGGAGCCCAGCTGCTCCACGAAACGGCCATCCCTGGGACACTTGTTGTGAGCAGCCACAATGCGGTAGAAGGGCCGGTTGGTACAGCCACTCAGGGCAAGGCGGATGGTTAAATGGCCTCCGCGGTAGGCTCTGCACAGGACAGTAGCTGTAGAGAAATAAGTTAACACAAGAACAGAGTATATAAAATGAGCAAAATGAGGTAGATAAAACAAGCCCCTTCCTCAACTGAAACATCCTTACATCCAACCAATTACTGTCAACCCGGTTTAGATAGTATATTCTTCGTGAAACTCCTCTCATGCACTTCAGCCAGAAATGACTACCTCCTCAATCCGCTCAACACCAGCCTGCCATTTAATACCTCTGTGACCACGACGGAGCCTCAGCTGCCTAGTCTATAAACCGAATGCCATTTGTCTCATAAGTTGAGGAAGGATTAAGTGAGAAAAACCTGAGGAGAGAGACAAACGTAAGGCAGTGTGGTTGTTTCACGTTCGGGTTGCCTCCAGCTCGACTAAGAGAGCTGCTTCGTCGGGTCCCACACGCCCCTCCCCCGGCCCCCGCGACCGCCGGGAAGGGCACTCACTGAGCTGGACCATGGTGCAGCGCCACTTGCCGCGCCTCCAAGTGCGCTGCCGCCCGCCACCGATCGGCTCTACGGCCTCGGCGGGGAGGGCGGCGGTGGAAGAACGCGGAGAAGTCCACACTGCGACACCCCTGACCTCACCACCCCCCAACCCAAGCCCTAGCGCCCCGGTGCAGGAAGCGAAGACTCCGCTCGCCCCGGCCCTTCCGCTTTCCAGCACCTACACTTCCCATAATGCAACGCCGTGAACCCTAACGTGCCTTAAACTGCCGCAAAAAAGGCGCGCTGCAGTTTGCGTGTAGCTGGGGGTCGTAGTGCGAGCTGGACTGTCTGGGTGTTCTCGGCCTGCGCAGGACTGTGGGTTCCTGATGAAGTGAGGAATATTGGGAGAATCCCAGGGAGCGGCCAGAAGTGCTTAAGTGTTGCACAAATCCATCCTGCACTTGTTAGAGCCGAGGTGCAGTGCTGAGAACTAGCTGAAAGGGCGCTGTCCTGCCCCTAGGAAACTCAGTCCTAAGTGGGGAGACGCTGAGTTTACACCGGAGTCAATAAAGGTGGTCACTACACAGTCCTGGGGGAGCAGAGGACAAGGTGAACCTGATAACCTTCTTGGTGTCTCAGGAAGACTTCATAAAGGAAGTAGCGTTAGAACCAAGACTATACACGGGCTATAAATGAACGCAGGTTTTATTTTATTCTTCTTGTTTATTAATATGCCTCCACATTCCCTCCTGTTCTCCCACTTCCCTCCTATTCTCTGCACCTTCTTTAAAAAATTAAGAGGTGTCTTTATTCCTGGTTTTGCTATGCAGTGATCCAGGAGGACAGGAGTGAAGTATGGTTCCTTTGTCATCTTTAGCCCTAGAATACTGGCCTCAGTTGAGAGGAGTTTTGCATCTATAAGTTAATGGACTCTTCTTGGAGCCCTTGTGATTTAGATCCATGAAGATACCCGTGGTTAGAGGTAGTCAGTACCTCCACCTTCAGCAAAGACTTCTCTGTTGAGCTCTGTTCATCACTGGATCCAAAGGGTCTGGCCACAACTAATATGTTTGTCCCAATACAGTGACCCAGCATAGCAGTCTTCCTTTAGGCCCACCTTAGAAATTGATGCCTTAATTCTCAAGTTCCAGGAAGTGAACCTAGCCAGAGACCTTAGAAGTTGACTTCCAGGAATGACTTGATAAGTTTTTACCAGAAACCCTAATAATGAACCCACTTTACTTTATGTAAATAAATAATTATATTCTTACATATACCTCAGTAGACCTTAATAACTCCAGAACCACACTGATGAATTTTGAATCTTTTTCATTTTTTATTGTTACTCAGTTTACTGTCAACCTGTAAAATATCCGGTATTTTAGCCATCCAGTAAAATAGCCAGTGGAAATGAATGGGTTTCTGTTTATGGTATTTTCCATCCACAGGCCTCATATGGTGAAATGTCCAGGGCTTAATCTCTCTGGGAAGGAAAGGAGCTCAGAGTCCCACACAGAATATTCTTCAGCTGGAAGGATGTCAGAAAGATGGATTTCCAAAGCCAACCGTCTCCTGTACCATGTGGATTTCTGCAAGCAGAGCCTTATCTTTTAGTTTCAGCTGCATAAGAAGAAGGAAGGGGAGGATACATATCATACCTGATATACCTATGTGGAGACCCCTCATTTACTGGGACACAGTTAGAGAATATAGTTCCTTGGCTTGAAATTGGGCTCTTCTTATATTCCCTTATCATTCCCTATTTCATGGTAACTCCGTTAAAAGACCTCAGGACGTGCTGATTACATGGACATGTGCGCTTTATGAAACTTCAAGTAGTATGAACATTTACAATTTGTGTATTTTTTTGTTAAATAACTTTAATAAAGTATTTTTAAAAGAATTCACATTATCACCCAGTCTATCTTGACTACAGTATTCCAGTTTGTCAAGTCACAGGAATCAAAGACACACAAAACAAAGATAATAGATCTGAATTTATTTTTAGCCTCTAGATGTGTAGTAGAGATAGCTAGTTGCCTACTGAATACCCACTCTCCTTTCTTTCTAACAAAATCTTCGTTTCTTTTCAGGACAGGAATGCAGCCAGCTACAAAGTTCCATTTCCTTCTTCCCTTAGAGCTAGGGGTAGTCTTATGACCAGTTGTGGCCAATGAACTGTAAACCTTCCTCTGGAAATGATTTTCTTTATCATCAAATACTATGTACACGTGAATTAAACATCTTTATTTTTCATGAGTAGACACACCATGTTTCAGGTGTACAACATAGTGATCTTAAGTTTGTACATTACGCTGTGCTCACAAGTATAGCTACCATCTGTCACCACACAACACTATTACAATACCATTGGCCATATTCCCTATGCTATATCTTTTATCCCCATAAAGTCATTGCTTCTTGAAGGGAGATGAAATATCTAGCATGTCCTCTTTGTTCTTTCCTCCCTTTTGTTCTTTATTGTGCCTGAAACATGTATATGGTGGTTTGAGTTACAATGCCTGTCTTGCAACTGTGAAGGATGGGAACTGCATGCTATGATTGGTGGAACAGAAAGATAGAGTTTGGGTCTCTGGTGACATGGTGGAGCTCTGGTACCAGTCTTGGGCTTTTCATTAGATGAGAAAAATAAAACTAATTTGTTTAAGCCACAAATTATGAACTGTAATTCATAGTAGAATAGACCGGGGGTTGGCAGATTACTGTTCATGAGCCAAATCTAGCTTGCTGTTTTTAAGTAAAGTTTTATTTGAAACACAACCATGCTCATTTGCTTATGTATTGTCTATGGCTCCTTTTGCACTACAAGGGCAGAGGGTAATAGGCACAATAGAGACAGTTTGGCCCACAAAGCCTAAAATACTATTTTTCCCTTTACACAAAGTTTGTTGACCTATACCTTCAGTCTACAAGCGAGGAAAATGAGGCTCAAAGAAGTTAACATAGTAGAGTTAGTGGCAAAACTAGGACCATAATTCAGATCTACTAACTCCCTGGCCATCTGTCTTTCCATTAAACCAAATTCTCTAAAGAGGGAGAAACCGCCCCCCCCCACACACACACTCGTGTTCTCTCTCTAGCTCTGCTCTCTCAAATAAATAAATAAAATCTTTTAAAAAAGGGGGGACAGTGCGCCTGGGTGGCTCGGTTGGTTGGGTGTCTGCCTTTGGCTCCAGTCATGATCCCGGGGTCCTGGGATTGAGCCCTACATGGGGCTTCCTGCTCAGCAGGGAGCCTGCTTCTCCACCTCCCTCTGCCCTCCACCCCCAGCTTGTGCTCTCTCTCAAGTAAATAAAATCTTAAAAAAAAAAAGAGGTAGAAAAAAATCCCCCATAGTAATATGTGGGTTATTCCAAACCCAGCAGCCTTATGATAATGGCAAAGATGCTAAGAAAAGCTTTTAGAAAAATATTCACATCATGAAACGATGGAATGCTGTAAAGTCCTGAATTCAGCCAGCATCTTCTTCCCAGTTTCCCAACCTCAGTACAGTACAGACAAACAGCAGAGGTCTCTGCATCATACCTTCATTGTGTACTTATAGGCCTGCTCCGCTTCCAGTTGCCGTCCAGCCTGAAAAAAAGAGCAGCAGCTGGTGATAATGACATATTATAAACGTTATAGTGGGAAAGTATGTTGCCACAAACATTTCTACCAAAAGAGAGGACTCCATACCTTCTTTTTTTTAAGTTTTTTTTTAAAATATTTTTATTTATTTATTTGACAGAGAGCACAAGCAGGGGGAGCGGCAGGCAGAGGGAGAAGCAGGCTCCCCGCTGAGCAAGGAGCCCTATGTGGGACTCGATCCCAGGACCCTGGGATCATGACGTGAGCCAAAGGCAGATGCTTGACGAACTGAGCCAACCAGGCATCCCTAGAATCTCCTTTCCAGACAAACACGTGAGTGTATGATTTTTGAGCACATTCCAAGTAACAGCTTCTCAGACTGGGCCTCTCCTCCCTCATCAGTACAATGACCAAATCTGAAGCTCATTAAACCTCAACTATCATGCATTAATGGCCATCTACCTATCTCTTGCCTCACTTACTTCCTTACATCTTTGCCCTAAAATGGCACTGTGTAAGGTTAATAAACACTCACTTTGAGGCTGACTAGAGCCAGATATGCCCATACTTCAGCATTGTAGTTGTTCAACGCATTGGCTTCAGAGAGAGCATCCTCAGCCTCTGTGAGCTCCTCCAGCTTGATAGAAAGAGAAAAGTGTGAGTTAAGTCAGAGCAGTTTTCCCTTAAGCCAGCTGGAGTCAGTTTAGCTGAAAACATTATGTCCAAATAACATTGGTAATGTGACCTATACAGTTTTCAACTTTTTAAAATTTTAGCTCAGAACTTTTTCTTCAAACAAAATTTTATGTGGTAGCCCAATATATGAACATGTTAAAAGAAGAACTGCTCGGATTAAAAAGCCAAGTAGAGAAATCTGGAGTCCCGCCTGCTAGGCTCTCAACTTACACCCCTCTCTTCCTCCTTCCCTCTACAGCAGTTCCATCAGGGCATCCATGAACCATGGAGCTTCAGGTGCCAGGATTGGAAAACCAGAAGTATTCACTACCATGCGTGCATTGTTCAGTGATTTCCCCACACACAGTAGGATGTCAGATATATTTGTTGTCAGTTTAGCTGAAAACATTATGTCCAAATAACATCCCTTTCTTGTGCATCCCTGTCTTTCTTTTTATTTATTTATTTATTTGACAGAGAGAGCAGGAGAGCACAGTAGAGGGAACAGTAGAGGGAGAGGAAGAAGCGGGCTCCCTGGTGGGGCTCGAACCCAGGACCCTGGGATCATGACCTGAGCCAAAGGCAGACGCTTAACCGTCTGAGCCACCCAGGCACTCCTGTGCATCCCTTTCTTAAGGTTAAAGTCCTATTAGCCTGTCAAAATACTAATATTAGTTATTAATAGCACAATCTTGAGTAATCAATACAATATTCAGGCTCTAGAATGCTCCCTGAGCTCTGCACACATGGATATCATTGCTACTTCCTAAAAGTGAGGTTGCTTTGTAAAATCTTCCAAAAGATCACCTAAGGAAGAAATAAGGCACTCCTCTCACCAGTATAGTAGCTCTCCATTTTTTTCTGTTTTGAAAAGAAAATTATGGGTTTCTAGGCCTGAAACAATATGAAGAGTGGCCTTTCAGCAATGCCTATACTTTGGTCCATGTTTTAAATGTCTCTAAGATATTGATTCAATATTCAATCAATGTATTGATTCATTATTCAACCAATATTATTCAACCAATATCATTCAATCAGTATTATTCAATCAGTTTTACTTGCTAAGAATTTATTCCATACTGTGAATAAAAAGATAAAATACAACCTCTCAAAGAGTTCACTGACAGATATGTAAAAAAAATAAAGAAAAAGAAAACGCAAACACATAAATAGTTCCACTACACAATAAACATTTCTATAATAAAAGCAGATATAGATCTAGTGGAGGGACATAGGAAAATGGGAATAATTGTACCCTGGACTTAAAGGAGAGCCTCTGAGAGGAAATATTACTAAAGTGAGTCCTGAAGGATAAATAGGAGTGTATTAGCTATACGAGGTGAAGAAAGGCATTCCTGGTAAAAAGAATATCAGATACGAAGGCATGGAGGCATAAGAGAGTGTGATGTGGTCAGGAAATGTTTAAGTATGCATGTGGGCTGGAGAAAAGAGAGAGATTAGGGAAAATAAAGTAAGTGATAAAACTAAAGAGTTAGGCACCAGGTCATATACATTCATTCAAAGGAATGTGAATTTTATTCTGAAACAAGGGGTAGCCATTGAAGAGTTTAAGTAGGGGAGTAACACAGTATTTGCCTATTTTAAAGACCACTTTGATAACAATGTGGGAGATGGATTAAGGTAGGACAGGAGATCATGCTAGCAGATAGAGAAGGGATGGGGCTTGAATTGGAGCTATAAAAATAGGGATGGAGGGCGCCTGGGTGGCTCAGTTGGTTAAGCAACTGCTTTCGGCTCAGGTCATGATCCTGGAGTCCTGGGATCGAGTCCCTCATCGGGATCCCTGCTCAGCAGGGAGTCTGCTTCTCCCTCTGACCCTCTTCCCTCTTGTGCTCTCTATCTCTCATTCTCTCTCTCTCAAATAAATAAATAAAATCTTTAAAAAAAATAGGGATGGAGAGGAGACTATAGACTCAAGAGACATTTAGGAGACAAAATCAATAGGATATTTGATGCCTAATTAAAAGGAACAGGAGAAGCAGACTAGGATACTTTTTAAGTTTCTGCCTTGGTTGATAAGGTTCATTACAGTCCCATTCACCAAGACACGGAATACAGGAGAAAGTGTAGGCTTAAGGAATGTGAGAATCCTTCAGGGTTAAGTTAGGTTATATTTCAGTTATGCACATTTTTTAAAGATTTATTTATTTGAGAGAGCGAAAATGAGAGAGAGAGTACATGGGGGGTGGAGGGTTAGAGGGAGAAGCAGGCTCCTCGCTGAGCAGGGAGCCCGATGTGGGACTTGCTCCCGGGACTCCACGATCATGACCTGAGCCGAAGGCAGTCACTTAACCAACTGAGCCACCCAGGCGCCCTCAGTTATGCACATTTTAAGGTATCTAGGGAACCATGAAAATGGAGCTGTCCATTACACTGTTTTATATAAAGGTCAGAACTTGAAAAGTGTCATGCATTAAAGGTTTAGAATTCATTAGGGCACGAGTGGTAGTTTAGGCCACTGGGCTGGGTGTATTTTTTTCTTAGAGTGAATAAATATGGTGACAGTAGAAGAGGGCTGACCTGGGAGGACCCAACAATTATGGTAGGTAAAAGGGTAGGAGCCAGCAAAAAAGGCTGAGAAAGAGGTACCAGAGAAGAAGGCATAGAACTGGAAGGATGTGAATGAAGTATTGTGTAAGTCAAGGGAGGAGAGGGCTTCAGGAAGAAAGTAGTTAACAGGGTTAAGAGCCAGAAATTCATCTAAGTGTCTATGGCATTTAGCGATTAGGATGTTAAGGGAACTTCTGTCAGAAGTGTCAGTAAGGTGGTAAGGGTAAAGTGATAAAGTAGTAAGCCTGATAGCAATGAAGTGAAAAGGTATGAGCAGATAATTCACAAGTAAAGAGATATGTGTATCACATATTTCAACCTCATTAGTGATGAAAATGCAAATTAAGATACCTATCAAGTTGGCAAATGATAATGCCCACTGTTGATAAGGTAACAGTGAAATGTGCTCTCATACTTCCTGGCAGAGTATAAATCAGTATACACCCTTTCTAGAAGGCAAACTGACACTATAATTTAAAGACTTTTAAATTTTTCTACATTCTTTAAGGATGTATCCTAAGGAAATAAAAATAATTAAGCACAGAGATTTATGTCCAGGAATGTTTATCTCAGGTTCATCTATAGTAGTATAACTGTAGAAACTAACAACATGCCCAATAAGAGAGACTGGCCAAATAATTATGGTATATCCATAGGTATAGTATGACTAAAATATTGATGGGGAACAGGGGTTACTTGGACATCTTAGTGGTCAGGCTTAACTCACAGTTTTTGTTTTGTTTTGTTTTAGTTTCTATCTCAATGAAAATATTGTTTATGCTATTCAAAGAAACAGAAGCATGACTTATGTTGAATAGTCTGTATAGCTAGTTTCTTGTACTTTTGACAGTGCTGTCAGTTTTCTAACAGCTATAAATGTTTTATATTCTTTCTGGGAAGGTGGAACAGGGGAGCACATAGCTTATGTATAAATGATCATATGTCCCAGTTGGCCTGGGACAGTCCCTGTGTCCCAGTGTAATTATAAATAGCACCCTTTCCATTCTCTGAAGTGTCCTGGTTAGTATGAAGTATTACATGGTCATTTCACTTACACATCCAAACCAGGGAACACAATGAAGTCATCAGAAATCATGTTTTAGACTATTTGGTGATGCGAGAAGATATCAATGCTATACTGTTTAAGTAGAAAAAAGATTAAAAAGCAGTAAATATATTATTTACAGTTTGATACATTAAAATTGCTTTCATATATTTATGAAAAAGACTGGAGGAAAATGCATTTCAAATGTTAACAGTGATTATCACTGAGTGGTTGGATTATGGATACTTTTATGTTTTCTTTACATTTTTATCTTCCAAATTTTCTATAATGAACATATATCACCTTTACGGTTAAAAAAAAAAAACAGCAATAAGGAAGAGGAGACAGGGAACACAGGCAACTCATTTGGTTGTTACCACTGTTGTTTAATAAGAAGGGGGAAAGAATGGGGAAAGACCTGAAAGGTTAAAAATGTAAATCAAAGAAAAAGACAAAAATAAGAGAGTAAGGTATTAGGAGAAAATTAGAGTGTTAGCATCAAGAATACATTGAAGAAACTGGACACGAACAACACATTGCATACCTCTTTCAAAGACTGTAAGAAAGGAGGAAAGGGTGGCTAAAAAAGTTTTTAGGGGTGGGGAGCAAAAGATCTCCCAGAAGCTATAGCAGCTCCTCCTGAAAACAGAAGGGCCACAGAGCATAATAAGCATCAGTCAATTTCTTTAATTGAGTAGATTCTTCATTTATCATATCACTTTTTCCTTATAGATAACATCATAAAATTATGAGCTTCTGTATCAAATAACATGAAGTATTTTTATTATATAGCTTCCTGGTTCAGGTTTTTGTGGGATTTTTAGAGAATGTTTTATTTTTATAGTACAGATTGACTGTTTAGTTTACTGAACACCTTTGAAAAGTAATTTTTTCCACCATCATTACAAACTCCCAGGATGCTTGGAAGACTAAGGAATCAAGGTCAGCTCTATTCACAGGCCTTGTCTTGAGCCTTCATCCTCTTACCCGATAACAGGATATTCCCAGTCCTAGCCAGGTAAGGCATGTAGGCGATCTCTTACAGGCTTGCAGGTAGGTTTTCTTTGCCTTTTCGTACTGTAGAAAGAAAGCACCACTAAGCTATTGTTCTTCTGGAAGTTTCAAATGCTATATTGCTAGGATAGTCATGGGGCTTCTGTAGTTGTACTCAAGACCAATCTAAGTAAAATGAGCCCTTAAACTGTTGTTTTTTTTTTTTTTTTTTAAGGCACAAGGTTTTTTTTAGAGCAGTTTTAGGTTCACAGCAAAATTGAGAGGAAAGTACAGCAATTTCTCATATACCCCTTGCTGCCACACATGCTTACTCTCTCCCATTATCAACATCCCCCCTCAGAGTGGTACCTTTGTGACAACTGATGAAACTACATTGATACATCATCATTACCTAAAGTCCATGGTCATATTTGGTATTATACATTCTATAGGTTTGGACAAATGTATAATGACATGTATCCATTATTAGAGAATTTTCACTGCCCTAAAAATCCTCTGTGCTCCATCTATTCATCACTTCCCTTCCCCAACCCCTCAAAACCACTGATCTCTTTACTGTCTCCATAGTTATGCCTTTTCCAGAGTGTCATACAGTTGGAATCATACAGTATGTAGCCTTCTCAGATTGGCTACATTGACTTAATAATATGTATTTAAGCTTCCTTTATGTTTCTTCATGGTTTGCTAATCTATCTCTTTTTAGTGCTGAGTAATACAGGAAACATTCAGAAAAACTCAAAAAACAAACTTCCAAAAGAATTAGACCACTTCTTATATTGCATCTCCAATATGAGAGATTTAACTCAGCAAATAGGTTAAGAATTGCTTGCCTAGTGAAATTGCCTGCCCAGTGACTATGTAAGTCAGAAGCTTGGTTCAGATGCAGCTTGCAATGATGTCAGAAAGAAAACTTATTTACTTCACTGCAATGGCATAGTGATTTTTCGCTCTTAAGCCTATGGGCCTTCATATTTAATTATAAGGCAATGCAACTTCTTGTTGCTGCTGTTGTTTTATTTTATAAAGATTTTATTTATTTATTTGTCAGAGAGAGGGGGGGGCACAAACAGGGGGAGCGGCAGGTAGAGGGAGAGGGAGAAGCAGACTCCACACTGAGCAAGGAGTCCAATGCAGGACTCTATCCCAGGACCCTGGGATCATGACCTGAGCTGAAGGCAGAAACTTAACTGACTGAGCCACCATGCATCCCTTTATTTTAAATAGAAAGATAACTGGGTATTCTGGGGGTAGAAATGGAATGAAGTCAAAACAAAAGCACAAAGTAAAAGGGTGAATGTTGATAATTGTTGATGTAGGATGATGGGTCCATGTTGGTTCATTTCTACTATTCTGTTTACTTTGTATGTATCTGGGGTTCTTTTTCTTTTTGTTTTTGTTTTTTAAGTAGGTTCCATGCCCAGCATGGAGCCCAGTGCAGGGGTTGAACTCACAACCCTGAGATCAAGACCTGAGCTGAGGTGGAGAGTTGGATGCTTAACCAATTGAGCTACCCAGGTGCCTATACTTTGTATGTATTTGAAATTTTCCATAACAGAAAGTTTCTTTTAGAAGGTCTTAGGGTAATTCCTAAAATGTGGAGAGTAATTGCTGAAGAGTCAGGTTAGAGCTCCTTGTGGAATGGGGTTAGCCTTAGCTGGATTAAATATAAACCTTTATGTTGAGGAAGAAGTTTGAAGAAGTTCTTTTGACATTTTCCATTAGTTAAGTCAAGTAAGAATGTTTCTACTACTGCTAATAAAAGAAAGTTAGCTTAAATATTAACTACAATAACATTTAATCAGTTCTACACAACTTTTTAGTATCATAATGATTAAAACCACAGACTCCAATATTAGACTGCCTGGGTTTGAATCCTGCTTCTATTAATTACTAGTTTATCTAGTGTTGGTCAAATCACTTTATCTTTGGAATTTAAAAGTATCAATATCATATTACTGTTACTGTAATATGTATGTATTGTATGTATGTATCAATATTGTATGTAATATGTATCAATATCATATTACTGTGTGATGGATGTTAATGTTTGAACTGTATTCAGGTCTCAGACCATGGCCTGATTTATTTACATGGTTACTCTCCATCCTCTGTCCCTCACCTCTTTCTCTTCCAGATAGATGTGCCCCAGTCGCAGGAAGATGAAGTGCATCTCAGAAGCATCCGCTACAAAACTAATGGTTCGCTCATAGCATGCCTTGGCCTCAGCATGATTTCCACTTAGAAAATAGAGATGGCCCTTCACGCCCCAGACATTAGGGTTCTGAGAAAGTAAATAACAAGTAGTACCTGGGATGAGGTGGTATTTAAAAGTCCACTAATGATCTTTATTTAACATTTAAAATTAGACTAAGTCCTTCTTCTTTTTCTAATAGCACTCAATTAGAAAGAGGGCCATTCAGTTGCACTGGTATTTTTCTAGGTCTGCTTCCTCATTTCTTTCTTGCATTTTTCAAAAATATTTTGTCTTTGGGGTAAATATTAAGAAGAATATTCAAACATAACCAAGAGAATGTTCACAATGAGAAAATAGAAGAAGTCCAGAAAATTTGAAATAAATCAATTATCTGCTAAAGAGCTAGCCTTATCTTTTTCTCTGCTCTTTGTAAAACTCATAACTGCTTGAGAAAAACAGATGGAAGGAAATAGATGAGTTTACTAAAAGTTGATAACCTCCACCTCCAGTAACCAGAAATCTACCTGTGATATGGCATCACGACCTTTAAGAAAGCCTGCCTGCCCCTCCTCCAAACTATACTCAAGAGGTTCTAGCAAAAGTTGTTACCAGGTAGTCCATCTGGGCTGCATGTTGAAGGTATTCCTCTGCCTTGGCAAAGTCCTTCTTGAGTAGGTGTGTCTGGGCCAGTACCAAGTAATACTCGCAGCTTGGGCCTCCTTGAGGGCATAACAGCTCATGTGCAAGCACTCTGTGCACATACTACGAGGAAAAACCAGATTATAAGGAATATATAAATAGCTGCATTGTGTCAGTTCCATAGCTCTTGCAGTTGAATATTATGTCCCTGATAATAATGAATAAGAAACATATTATAGAATGAAATGATATCAACTTCAAAAGGTTAGAGGTGAATTATGAAGATTCAGCACATCATGGTTCCATTACCAGCTATTCACCTAGTCACCAAATGTAGACATTTCCAAGTGAAAAATCTGCAGTACTGCACAATTCTCGTCTTGCTGGTCAGCATACTAGATGAGTTTTTGCATGTATTTGTTATGCAGCAGACAAAAGCATTTCATCAACCACTATTGACACAAGAGGTAACATATTCAGGCAGGTGTAATTATTGAGGAAACTTAGTGAGGCAAAACTTCCCTTTCTGAAATTCTAGACTCGGGATCTTAGAAACTCTTGTTTCTGACAAACTCTCATCTATGTTCTCCAGTTTTACACTTTGGGCTACTCTTCGTTTTTAATGCTATATAAGGCTTGCAAATTTAACAAAGTCAGATGTACTTGCTAAGCAAAGGGGTAAGCCCTACTTTTCTTCTCCCTCCATTCCCATCTTAGCCTATACTATAGAAACTCCCACTAACATATATCTTCTTAGAAAAATAGTGGAAGGAGATTCTGGAGCTGTTCCCTCTACCTACATTTCTGGCTCTTTGCATGAGGAGGTGGGGATAGTGATTTATTTAATCCAGGAGACAGAAATATTTCTCTATTGGGAAAGGTTAATGTGTTAAAAGTTCCTATTTAATGTGGCCCACTCCTAGCCAGGTCATAATTCTTGCCCTTTCTTGAGCTTGCCCCCTCAAGTGGAACATGCACTCTGCAGGATCAGGGCCAACTCTCCTGGTTCCTGGATCTTGCCCTCTCTCCTACTGCTTGCTTCATGGATATATTTCTTGTTTCCCATGTGGTAGGTAGACCTCACAGGATGCTCTTCTTCTCTGGCAGAAGGGAAAATTCTCCAGTAGTTCTACCTGTGACTGTATGGGCAAGTCAAATCTGAGGCTAACCACATCTCTAGCCCAGTTATACAAATAAAAAAAATTTAATATTTTTATTCCCCACATAGCACCATGTATCTAATTGTTTACAACCTAGAAAGGAAGAAAGATATGATTAGGTGCCTGTGAACCCCCAACACTCACATAATATGAGTTCTGATAATAAAGTGACATCAGGCTACATAAGCCTTTAGAGTTCAATTTTGCTCTGCTGGTATTCTGAGGGAACAGTTTGCAGTGAGGTGTTCTGATGCTCTCTGTAGAGAGTGGTTCACATTTGGATGTTCACACCATTAGACCTATAGTGTGCTCTCAAAAGCATATTTGATTTCTGCATCATACATATTAAAGCTTGGAAAGATACCACTATGGACTGAATAAGCAGTTCGCTAAAATCTTTCCATCTACTTGCCCTTTTCCAAATATTCTGACCTGAACAGCATTGACTTTCATCAAGAAATGTATAGTCTCCATGAAGATGGTGGCAGGAGTTTGGGAAACACCATGAGGGCTAGGATGCAAAAAGGTTGATGAATCTTGACATTTTGATGTTTCTGAAAACATTATATTAAAAGAATAGATGATTAGATTTAAAGGAAAAAAATGTCAGAAGCTCAGACAGTGAGCTACATTACTACCAATGAGCAAGGAGAGTATTCTAATCTAATATATGAGAGAGGTTATAATCTGAAAAGCAATAGATTCCTTTATAGCAATGGTCCCCAAAGATCTCAAAAGTTCTCAAGGTTAGTCTACTGCTGGTTCCAAATGCAAGTTACAACCAAATGAAATGGTTCCTGAATGTGAAACACAACCTGTAGATATTCTAAAAATGAAGAATCATTGTTAGAAAATTGTAAGTCTATAGTTAGCCACTTCTCTGAGCTAAATATAAATCCTTGCTTATTGAAAGGGTTGCACAACTGAGTTAGGATTATCAGAGCCTAGCCTCATATGAAGGAACTTAGGCAATATGACAAACTAATCAACTTCAAACAAGTTAAGATTGCCATTTTGGTAATCATAAGAGTTTTCATCCTTGTCTAGTTTGTTTATGCCCTTCTTTCAAGTGGAAATCTTTATTCCTAAGTACCTTTTTTCACTGGTATCTCCTTGAGAAGTATATTGGATGGTTTTTGGGTGACAGCTGGATCCTGAGATTGTGTGGGTAAAATGTGTTCTCGTGAGTCAGACTGCAGTTTGGAAGATTCTTCAAGAAAGTCATCTAGAATGGATGATGGAGCTCCTGGTCCTAAATTGATTAAACTTTAATGAGGAAAAAAAGGACCCTTCCTACATTGGATATTAAAAGGTTATTACAGGAGATAAAATACAATTATTTCCAAAGCATAAGAAACATATTTCCTAAATACTGCATGGACAGACTTGTTTATAGACTTTTAATATATTTTTTAAAGATTTTATTTTTAAGTAATCCAATATGGGGCTTGAACTTATGACCCTGAAATCAAGAGTCACATGCTCCACTGACTGAGCCAGCCAGGTGCCCCAGACTTTTTATATTTCTGAATAATTTAAAGAGTACAAGCTAAACCGACATCACAGCTGCTACAGCTATGACCCCTGGGTCTAACCCCGCTGTGAGCCTAAGTCATAACGATGTCAAACAAATACCTATTATAAAAGTTATTTGCTAAACCCAGAATGTCACGAATCCAAATGAGAAGGTTAATATATTTTTAGATTAAATTAAAACTTTTGAAGGACAG
The DNA here is from genome assembly GCF_037043125.1 of Eumetopias jubatus. Lineage (NCBI taxonomy): Eukaryota > Metazoa > Chordata > Mammalia > Carnivora > Otariidae > Eumetopias > Eumetopias jubatus. The sequence goes on along the minus strand of NW_028274823.1, from coordinate 54,979,297 downwards.
GAATTCTGTTCATCTTAGTGTTCAAAAATCACCATCATCATCATTTTAAGTAGCTGTATTTGAGCATGACTATATGCCAGGAATTGTACTAAAAGCTGTACTAAAAACCTTAATGTATAATTTCATTTATTTTTCACAACATTCGCTATGGTCCTTTAAACAAAGTGAATCATAGAGAAGTTAAATAATTTGCTGAAGCTCTTGAACATGTCTTGCTGCCTCTCAAATAAATAAATGTTTGATGAATAAAAATAAAAAGCAATGCCAGGCAGGAAATGAACAGTACCAGTTGGCTCCCAATCAGAAGAGGTCACCCTCAGCTAGAGCAAAAGACATGGCTTTGAAAAATGGCTAGAAGTTGGATAGGTAGAGGGGGAGGGGCATTTAAGGCTTAGAGCATGCTATTGGAAAAAGCACAGAAGTAGTGAGTTAATTATTTTAATGGGTATTGAGGATTACATAGAGAAAATTAAGGGAAAGACTGGTTGGAGCTAGGCTGTACTGACATTTTAATGCTAGGATTTTTCTTCTGTAGACAAAAGGAGAAAACAATGAAGAGTTTTGAACAGAAAAATTAGAAAATGAAAGTGATATCTTATGAAGATTACTCTAGCAGTGCTATGTAGCAAGGAGAAAAAAGTACAAAGGTACTACAAAGAGGTTTGTAATAAGGGTGTTACAACAATCTGGATATATGGTAATGAAGAGTAGTGGAAGTTTAAAGGGAAGATGCAAGGAGTATTTTGAAAGAGAACCAGATAGTCTTGAGAATTAACCTGATATAGGGATGGGGGAAGTTCAATCTAGAAAGGAAGAGGAAGCAGGGATGACTTTGAGATCATGAGCTTGGGTGCTTAATATAGCAATGTAGAGTCAATTTGGGAGATAAGGAGTTGAGTTTACTAGTAGAAAAATCCAGCTCCTGGGTTCTGGAGGGATGTCAGGACTAAATATGGAAATTTGAGAGTTATCAGTAGTAATATGGGAACTGTGAGCACCGGTGAGCTCTTAGAAAGTAAGACTATATTATTGGGAGATGATTATCTCTAATGAGTAGAGAAGAAAGAGAAGCTAACAAAGGAAACCCAAACTGTTGGGAGATGTAGGAGGCAATGCCACATATATTTCAGGAAGGAGAGAGTGGTTAAATACTTCAGACTGATGATTGAGGAGTAAGTGATGATCTTAGTGAAAAATATTAATATTCAACTTCTCTGAGGTATAATTTACATATAATAAAATGTTCCCTTTTAAGTATATACTTCAGTGCATTTTAACAAATGTATACATTTATGTAATCACCATCACAATTAAGATACAAAAGATTTCTAATATCCCAAAAAGCTCCCCTGTGTTCTTTGAAGTTAATCCTCAACTCCTAGCCCAAGGCAACCATTAATCTGCTTTCTATCAATACAGATTAGTTTTGCCTTTTCTAGAATTTCATTTAAATGGAATCATATAATATGTACTCTTTTGCATCTGGCTTATTCACTTAGCATAATGTTTCTGAGATTCATCCATGTTGTATGTATCAGTAATTTGTTTCTTTTTTATTGTTGAGTGGTTTTTGATCGTGTAGATAAGAGAAATTTTATTATACCTTTATCTATTGATAGCCAGTTGGATTGTTTCTAGTTTCTGCCTGCTATACATAAATCTGCTATGAATATTTGTGTACAAATCTTTGCAATGTTTCCATTTCTCTTGGGTAAATAGCTAGGAGTGATATTGCTGGCACATGTGTGTTTAACTAGTCTTAAACTGCCAGTTTTTCCAAGTGGCTGTTGCCATTTGGCACTCCCACCACAAATGTTTGAGAATTCCAGCTACTCTACATCCTTGCCATAACTTAGTGTTATCAATTTTTAAAACAATTTAGCTATTCTAGTGGTAAATTGCATTGGTTTTCAAATGTAAGACCAAGCTTACAAACTTAATTCAATTGGATATATTATTTTTTATATATATTGCTAAATTTTATGGAATAATATTTGTTAAGAACTTTTGTGTCTAGGTTCATGAAGGCTATTGATATGTACTCTTCTTGGGATGGCTGTGTCTGGTTTTGAATATCACAGTGATAACTATGGTCAAACTGTGGGAAGTAACCCCTCTTATATTTTCTGAATCTATGGTAGGAATGGGGTAGGCCTGGAGTTTCTTTGTCTTTTCTTTTTTAATTACATATTTAACTTCCTTATGACAGTAGGACTATTCAGATTTTCTCTTTCTTCCTGACTAAGCTTTGTATGTCTGTCAAGGTATTTACATTACATTCAAATTTGTTGGCATTAAGTTATTAGTAATTTCCCTTATTATCTTTCTAATATCTATAAGATCTACAGAGGTGTCCCCTCTTTCATTCCTGATATTGGTATTATGTATCTTCTCTTTTTTTTTCTAATCATATTCATCTATTTAATTGATCTTTTCAAGGAATCTGCTATTGGTCTCAATTTTCTCTATTCTTGTCTACTTTCTATTTCATCAATTTCTATTCTGATCTTTATTATTTTTTTCCTTTTACTTACTTTGGGTTTAATTTCATTTATTTTCTAGCTTCTTAAGGTAGAATCTTAGATAACTGATTTTAGACCTTTCTTATTTTTTAATAGAGGTATTTAAAGCTATAAATTTCCCTCTTGGAACTAATTTAGTTCATCTTACAAATTTCGATTTGTTGTGTTATCATTCAGTTCAAACTGAATGATATGGATATTTTTGGATATGCTGAAGACTGGTTTGTAGTGTTTGCTGATTTCCATGATATAAATTCTCCTATCATAGCTGATTTCAAGCAACCAATGTTACATCACTGAATGCAAAGTTAGGAAGAGATGCACAAGAGCATACCATTACATAGTATTTCTACATAAGAATACAATTATATATAAATAACTTCAACAGCACAGATGATAATAAAATGTAGTAAAATAATAAAGATGTGATAAGTTGTGGGGTTTTTTTTAAGTTTTATTTATTTATTTGACAGAGAGAGACACGGCGAGAGAGGGAACACAAGCAGGGGGAGCAGGAGAGGGAGAAGCAGGCCTCCTGCTGAGCAGGGAGCCCGATGCGGGGCTCGATCCCAGGACCCTGGGATCATGACCTGAGCCGAAGGCAGATGCTTAACGACTGAGCCACCCAGGCGCCCCAAGAAGTGGTAAGTTTTGAATATTACCTTTTTTAGGTTGTTCTTGTTGTTGTCTTCAATTTACATGGAGCTTTATATTTTGAGACTCCACATAAGTGCTCTCAATTGCTACTTGTAAGGATTTTTTAACTCTTTATTTTGAAATAATTATAGATGCACAGGAGGTTGCAAATATAGAGCATATAGTCCCATGTACCCTTTACCAACTTCCGTTAAATGGTGACATCTTATACAACTATAGTATGGTATAATATCAAAACCAGGAAACTGATATTGGTACAAAACTTAAATGCACTAAACACCTAATTCTGGTTTTGCCAATTTTCATATACATTTGTGTATATGTGTGTGTGTAGTCCTAAGCAATTTTATCCCATTTATAAATTCTATTAAACACTACCATAATCAAGATACACATTGTTAGGTTACAAAAGCAAAAATCAACAAGTGGGGCTATACAAAACTAAAAAGTTTCTGTACAGCAGAAGAAACCTACAAAAAAATGAAAAGGCAACCTACTGAATGGGAGAAAATATTTGCAAATGATATATCTGATAAAGGGTTAATATTCAAAATATATAAAGAACTCGTATAACTCAGTAGCAAAAAAGCAAACAATCTGATTTTAAAAATGAGCCAAGGATCTGAATAGACATTTCTCCAAAGAAGACATACAAATGGTCAACAGACACATGAAAAGATGCTCAACATCACTAATCACCAGGTAAATGCCTATCATAACCAAAATGAGATATCACCTCACACCTGCTAGAATGGTTATCATAAAAAAGACAAAAAATAACAAGTGTTGGGGAGGATATGGAGAAAAGGGAACCCCTGTGTATTGTGGTTGGGAATGTTAAATTGATGCAGCCACTATGGAAAACAGTATGGAGTTTCCTCAAAAAATTAAAACTAGAAATACCCATATGATCCAGCAATTTCACTTCTGGGTATTTATTCAAAGGAAATGAAAACAATAACTTGAAAAGATATATGCACACTCCCATGTTCACTGCAGCATTATTTACAGAAGCCAAGACATGAAAGCCAACTAAGTATCCATCAATGGATGAATGGATAAAGAAAATGTGGTGTACATATATACAATGGAATATTATTCAGCCATAAAAAAGAACAAAATATCGCCATTTGTAACAACATGAATGGACCATGAGGACATTATGCTAAGTGAAATAAGTCAGACAGAGAAAGACAAATACCATATGATCTCACTTGTATGTGGAATATAAAATAAACAAAAACAAAAACAAAAAAATAGCCTTGAAAGTATAGATACAAAGAACAGATTCATGGTTGCCAGAGACAGGGAATAGGGGTAGGTGAAATGGGCGAACATGGCCAAAAGTTACAAACTTCCAGTTAAAAAATAAACAAATCAGGTAATGTACATCATGGTGACTATAATTAATAATACTCTATTGGAGGGGCGCCTGGGTGGCTCAGTCGTTAAGCGTCTGCCTTCAGCTCAGGTCATGGTCCCAGGGTCCTGGGATCGAGCCCCGCATCTGGCTCCCTGCTCAGGGGGAAGCCTGCTTCCCCTTCTCCCACTCCCCCACTTGTGTTCCTGCTCTCACTAACTCTCTCTCTCTCTGTCAAATAAATAAATAAAATCTTTGAAAAAATAATACTCTATTGGATATTTGAAAATTGCTAAGAGAGTAGATCTTAAAAGTTCTCATCAAAAGTAAAAAATTGTAACTGTGAAGTGATGAATGCTAAGTAGTCTTATTGTGGTGATCATTTTGCAATATATACAGATGTTGAGTCATTATGTTGTACACCTGAAACTAATATTATATGTCAATTATATCTCAGCAAAAATATACTAAAAACTCTTAAAACTCAACAATAAGAAACAAAAACCTGATTAAAAAATGGCCAAAGACCTTAATATATATGTCATCAAAGATCTATAAATGGCACATAAGCATATGATAAGATACTTCTCATCATGTCATCAGGAATGTTAATAATAGGAGAGACTACACATGTGTAGGAGCAGGGGTATATGAAAACTCTCTAAACCTTCCTTTCAATGTTGCTGTGAACCTAAAACTCCTCTAAAAATGAACTCTATTAAAAATAACTGATTAATATAAAATTTTTAAATTAAAAAACCCAGATGAAATTGATGAATTCCTAAAAAGTATAAAATGCCATGAATAACAAAATAAGAAATAAAGAATATAAATATTAAGAAAATGAAATGGTAGTCAGACACTTTTTCCTGCCAAAAACCCAGGTCCTGGTTGTTTTATTGGTTAAGTTCTGTCAAACTTTCAAGTCAAAATCAATTCCTATCATATATAACTTCATAAAGAATAGCAAAGGAACAAAACTGCCTAATAATCTTGATTATAAAACTAGATGACAAAAGAACATTATAGGCTATTTCATTTATTAACATAGATGCAAAGATCCAAAATAAAGTTTGGCTACTCAAATCCAAAGGTATATTAAAAATTAATGCTTTATAATCAAGTAGGATTTATCCCTTGAGTGCAAGGATTGTTCAATATAAAAGAAATCTATCCATGTAGTTCAAAATCATTTTATTTTTTTCAACTGATGCAGAAAAAGAATTTGATAAAGTCCAGCACCTATGAATGAAGAAAAAATTCTTTGAAAACTAGGAACAGAAGGGATCCTCCTTAATTCTATAAAAGTGTTTTAGAAAAAGCTTACAGAATATTTTTTTAAATTTTATTTTATAACATTATGTTAGTCACCGTGCAATACATCACTAGTTTTTGATGTAGTGATCCATGATTCATTGTTTTAGTATAACACCCAGTGCTCCATGCAGTACGTGCCCTCCTTAATACCCATCACCGGGCTAACCCATCCCCCCACACTCCTCCCCTCAAAAACCCTCAGTTTGTTTCTCAGAGTCCATAGTCTCTCATGGTTCGTCTCTCCCTCCGATTTCCCCTGCTTCATTTTTCCCTTCCTTCTCCTAATGTCCTCCATGCTATTCCTTATGTTCCACAAATAAGTGAAACTATATGATAATTGACTTTCTCTGCTTATTTCACTTAGCATAATCTCCTCCAGTCCCATCCATGTTGATGTAAAAGTTGGGTATTCATCCTTTCTGATGTCTAAGTAATATTCCATTGTATATATGGACAACATCTTCTTTATCTATTCATCTGTTGAAGGGCATCTCAGCTCTTTCCACAATTTGGCTATTGCGGACATTGCTGCTATGAACATTGGGGTGCATATGGCCCTTTTCACTACATCTGTGTCTTTGGGGTAAATACCCAGGAGTGCAATTGCTGGGTCATACGGTAGCTCTATTTTTAAATTTTTGAGGAACCTCCACACTGTTTTTCAAAGTGGCTGTACCAATTTGCATTCCCACCAACAGTGAAAGAGGGTTCCCCTTTCTCCACAACCTCTCCAACATTTGTTGTTTCTTGCCTTGTCAGTTTTTGCCATTCTAACTGGTGTAAGGTGGTATTTCAATGTGGTTTTGATTTGAATTTCCCTGGTGATGAACATTTTTTCATGTGTCTGTTAACCACTTGTATGTCTTCTTTGGAGAAGTGTCTGTTCATGGATGAAAGACCTCAATGTGAGACAGAATATTTTTTATTTAATTGATAAATTTTAAATCCATTCCCATTAGGAAGGGAAAGAAGACACGGTTGACCACGACAACTAATATATAACATGTTATTGGAGATAGTAAGAAGACATGAGTAGTATGATGATTGGGAGGGAAAAGGTAACCCTATCATTACTGTTAATGGCAGATGATATGATAATCATATTCTAGAAAAAAACAATAGAATTAACAATCTATTAAATCAAAAAAAGTCAAACAGGATTATCATATATAAACTCAACCTAAAAAACAATAGTATACACTGAAATCTAAAATGTCAAAATCAATAGCATACACTAAAAAAATGCCAGCAATAGCCAAGGAGAAAATATAATTAAAATAAGATACTTTATGGTAGCAATGGTATCTATAAAGTTTTTATGAATTACTTAAACAGAGGCTCGTTGGAAAAAAAATGTGAAAACTTTTATAAAGGACACAGATGATCTGAGGATATGGAAAGGCCTTCCACATACTTGGATAGAATGGTTTAATAACATAAAGATGTTAATTATCCCTAAAATTATTTATAAGTTCAGTAGGGTCCAAATAAAAATTTCAACTGGATTGTTTATGTATTTGATAAACACTATAAAATCCAAATAGATAAATAAAGGTCCATGAATAGGTAAGTCAGGTATAAAAAGGCAAGTAAATGGGAGAACCTAGTATACCAGATATTAAGGCATACTACAACACCACAGCAATAAAAAGAATACAATATTGTTTTAAGATCAGACCAGTAAGACAGAATAAAAAGCTTGGAGACATATACCTTAAATTAAAACAGAAAGACAGTTGTTTAATAGACAATTTTGAGAAAACTAGATCCCTATACGGAGAAAAACAAAACTGGATGCTCACTTAGCATCACTTTCAAGGATGGAATCCAAACAAATAAACATAAACATAAATAAACATAAAACTAAGATTATAAAGTTAGAAGAAATGTGACTTGAGGCAAGAACAATTAAAACAAAACTTCAAAGACATAAAACTACAAAGGATATAGGAGAGTTGAACATATAATCAACTAATTCAACCTAACTAAAATTCTACAGAACACTCAACAGCAGCAGAATACACAATCTTTTCAAGTGAATATGGAACATTTATCAATATAGATCACGTGCTGGACCACAGAACAAGCCAAAATAAATTTAAAAGGATTCAAATCATACAAAGTGTGTTTTCTAGCCACAGTGAAATTAAATTATAGATAAAAAACAAAGATATCTTTGGGTGCCTGGGTGGCTCAGAGGGTTAAGCATCTGCCTTCAGCTCAGGTCATGATCCTAGGGTCCTGGGATCGAGCCCCACATCGGGCTCCCTGCTCCGTGGGGAGTCTGCTTTTCCCTCAGCCTCTGCCTCTTCCTCTCCCTGCTTGTGCTCTCTCTTTCTTTCTCTCCCTCAAATAAATAAATAAAATCTTTAATAAAAAAACAAAGATACCCGGAAAAATCCCCATATATTTAGAAAATTAAAAGCATATAAAATTAAGTCAGGAAACAACAGATGTTGAGAAGGATGCAGAGAAAGGGGAACCTTTTTACACTGTTGGTGGGAATGCAAGCTGGTGCAGCCACTCTGGAAAAAACAGTATGGAGGTTCCTTCAAAAAGTTGAAAATAGAGCTACCCTATGACCCGGCAATTGCACTGCTAGGTATTTAACCCAAAGATACAAATATAATGATCCAAAGGGGCACCTGCACCCCAATGTTTACAGCAGCAATGTCCACAATAGCCAAACTATGGAAAGAGCCCAGATGTCCATCAACAGATGAATGGATAAAGAAGATGTGGTATATATATATACAACGGAATATTACTCAGCCATCAAAAAAATGAAATCTTGCCATTTGCAATGACGTGGATGGAACTAGAGGGTATTATGCTAAGCGAAATAAGTCAATCAGAGAAAGACAAGTATCATATGATCTCACTGATATGAGGAATTTGAGAAACAAGACAGAGGATCATAGGGGAAGGGAGGGAAAAATGAAACAAGACAAAACCAGAGAGGGAGACAACCATCAGAGACTCTTAATCTCAGGAAACAAACTGAGGGTTACTGGACTGGAGGGGAGTGGGAGGGATAGGGTGGCTGGGTGATGGACATTGGGGAGGGTATGTGCTATGGTGAGTGCTGTGAATTGTGCAAGACTGATGAATCACAGACCTGTACCTCTGAAACAATACATTATATGTTAATAAAAAAAAAAAGGAAAAGAATCACAAGAGAGGGATTGAGAGTGTTGGAAAAGAAAGTGAGGAGAAAATGAAAGAAATTTACTCTGCTACAATGATATCCCTTTTATGGGAATACAGAAACAGTAAATTCTCTAAGATTCCCAAAAACCTGAATAGCAACAATAAAAGCTTCAGACTTTCAATCATATGAATGAGGAATTATTTTTTTAAATAGATATTTTTTTTAAAGATTTTATTTATTTATTTGAGATAGAGAGAGAAGGAGAGATAGAAAGCACGAGAGGGAAGAGGGTCAGAGGGAGAAGCAGACTCCCCGCTGAACAGGAAGCCCGATGCGGGACCCGATCCCGGGACTCCAGGATCATGACCTGAGCCGAAGGCAGTCGCCCAACCAACTGAGCCACCCAGGCGCCCCGAATGAGGAATTATTTAGAAGGAGTCTTTCCTGGTATCCCTGGGACAACTTAAAATTCCATCTACTGACTCATTTGACAATTATTTACTACCTACTGTGTGCCAGGTCCTATTCATAAGGCCAGTAATTTTCCCAATAGCCACTCATCATCTCCATTTCCTGGTCCTACCTGCTGGGGCTTCCACCTTCATTGCTGTTGCAGAGGAACCATTAGTGATTCCCCAAGGGCCTAAACTGGATTCTTCTACTTTCCCTCCTTCTTCAACATACTCCACAATACCAGTGATCCTCTGCTTCATTACTTGTGCCTGAAGCATTCGTGCCTGAAGTTGTTTGAAGGCTTCATGAAATGCCATTTCCATTCGAATATCATTGTTTTGAATTTCATAGTACAAACCTAAAGAAAGATGCTGCAATAAATGTGACTGGTTTTCCACCATTATAAACTGAAGAACTGCAACATTTCACTTCTATTTCCCATATTTTTACCAAAGTTTAAGAACTATATGATGAGTCATTAAAGAATGAAAAGAGAAAGGGAGAATCTTATAATGGAAGAAAACACATTCATATTCCAGGAAAATACCATACCAAGTAAAGTCCAGGCTACAACATTAGTTGGTTCCAAGCAAGTAGCATCCTCAAAGAAAATTTCTGCCTGCTCATAGTTCTCCATCAGGACAGCCAGGACACCACACAGCAACAAGCTGAGAAGAGACCACCAACATGATTAATAACATGGTCCCATGTCACAGTCATGGAACCAAGACAATTTCATATAGAAGCTTATCTGCTCCCACTCATTCTTCAACTCCCTTCCACCCATACCTTTGGATATGATTCTGGTTGAGGGAAAGGGCTTTCTGAAAACACTCCTGTGCTTTGATGTTGTCCTCAGTTAGGAGGCAGAAGGCACCGTAGTCCAGCCAGTGTTCCAGGTTCTGGGGCTCACGGACCAACCTCTATCACATGAAGCATCAGGAGGACCAAGGTTATTGTAACACTAGGTCATAATTTTTATACATATAACACCATAAATACTATAAGTTGTATGAAAGTAGAAACTGTCATTTTTTTTTTATTTACCACTGAATTCTGAATGTCTAGAACAGTCACTATTCTGGCTCATAGTATATGAATAAATACTTATTGGAATAATTTTAAAATTAAATCTTTAAGTCATTGCTTCTTAGTGTCGATGTTATGGTCACCGGAAGCTCCTCTAATTACGTGGAAACCTAGATTCATTGTATAGTTCATTTTAAAGAGTCACATATAATAATTTCTGGCATAGTCTTGAGATAGCAAATATAAGTTTAAGTACAAATATGTAAAACAAGCATCTCATAATGAGTGAAAACTACAAAACATTGCTGAAAGAAATTAAAGATGACATAAACAAATGGAAACACATCTCATGTACATGGATTGAAAGACTTATTATTATTAAAATGTCAATACTGCCCAAAGCAATTTACAGATTCAATACAATCTCTATCAAAATCTACAAATGGCCAAAATGCATGGGAAAAGATGCTCAACATCACTAATCATCAGGGAATCAAACCACAGTGAAATACCACCTCACACCCATTAGGAGAGCCACCGTCAACAAAATAAAAAATGTTCATAGAAGCATTACTCATAACAGCTAGAAAGTACAAGCAACCCAAGTGCCCACTGACAGATGAATGGATAAGCAAAATGTGGTCTATTCATACAATGGAATATTATTCAGCCTTAAAAAGGAAGAAAATGCTGACACATGCTACAACATGGATGGACCCTGAGGACACAAGCAAAGTGAAATAAGCCAGTCACAAAAGGACAGAACATATTTATATAGACTAAGGTTTTGAAGTTGTTGTAGTCTAAATGTTCCTCTGTCAATTAATTTAGAATTTGGAACATATTTTCCTACTTAAAAAGTATAAATGTGAAAAGATGTTCAAAATCACCAGTCATTAGAAAAATGCAAAATAAGACCACAATGAGATACCCCTTTACACCCTTTAGAATGGCTATAATTTTTAAAAAGATGTATAATAATAAGAATTAGTGAGGGACACTTGGGTAGCTCAGTCGGTTAAGTGTCTGCCTTCAGCTCAGGTCATGATCCCAGGGTCCTGGGATCGAGTCCCACATCAGGCTCCCTGCCCCACAGGAAGCCTGCTCTCCCTCTCCCACTCCTGCTGCTTGTGCTTCTGCTCTCGCTGTCTCTCTCTCTGTCAAATAAATAAATAAAATCTTAAAAAAAAGAATTATTGAGAATATGGAAAAAATGAAACCCTCATTTATTGCTGGTGGGAATGTAAAATAGTATAACCTCTTGGAAAACAGTTGGGCATTTCCTCAAAAAGTTAAGCCTAGAGTTACCGTATGACCCAGCAATTCCACTCCTAGGTATATACCCAAGAGAACTAAAAATATAGGTCCATACAAAACTTAAACACTTTATTTATGAATGTTCATAGCAGCATTATCCACAATAGCCAAAAAGTAGAAATCCATCAAATACCCACACCTGATGAACAAATAAACAAATTGTGCTATATCTATACAATGGAATGTTATTGAGCCATAAAAAGGAATAAAATACTAATACATACTAGGACATGAATGACTTTTAAAAACATTATGCTAAATGAAAGAAGGTAGTCACAAAAGAACACATATTGTATGATTCTATTTATACATGTATGTTATACATTTATACTATATGTTAACATAGTGTTATATTCATTTTAGGTACACAATAATTCAACAATTTATACCAGTACTCAGTGCTCATCATGATTAAGTGTACTCTCCAACCGCTTTATCTATTTCACCCATCCCCCCACCCACCTCCCTTCTGGCAACCACCAGTTTGTCCTCTTTATTTAAGACCTTGTTTTTTTGTCTTTTTTTCTTTGTTCTTCTGTTTTGTTTCTTAAGCTCCACGTGTGAATGAAATCATATAGACTTGTCTTTCTCTGTCTGACTTACTTCACTTAGCCTTATACCCTCTAGGTCCATCCATATTGTTGCAAATGGCAAGAGCTTATTCTTTTTTATGGCTGAATATATATATATACCACACTTTCTTTACTCATTTATCGGTGGACACTTGGGTTGCTTTTATATCTTGGCTATTGTAAATGTTGCAATAAACATAGAAGTGTATATATCTTTTCAAATTAGTGTTTTCATTTTCGCTGGTGATACTGCATTTATATAAACTGTCTACAACAGGCAAATCTATATATAAAGTAAACTAGTGGTTGCCTCAGGCTGGTGGTAAAGAGGAATGAGAAGTGATTGCTAATGGGCACAAGGTTTCTTTTTGGGGTAGTACAAACGCTCTAAAATTAGATTGTAGTATTACTATGAACCTAAAACTGCTCTTTAAAAAGTCTATTAAAAATTAGGGGCACCTGGCTGGCTCAGTGGAGGAACATTTGACTCTTGATCTTGGGGTCATGAGTTCAAGCCCCATGTTGGGTATAGAGATTAATAAAAATTTTTGTAAGGGTGCCTGGGTGGCTCAGTCATTTGAGTGTCTGCCTTAGATCAGGTCATGATCCCAGGGTCCTGGGATCAAGCCCCGTGTCAGGCTCCCTGGGAGCCTGCCTTTCCCTCTGCCCCTCTCCCCACTCATGTTCTCTCTTGCTATCTCTCTCTGTCTCTCAAATGAATAAATATTTTTTAAAAATGTTTTTGTAAAAATTAGATTGTGGTGATGGTTGCACAATTCTGTAAGTGAACTAAATACCACTGTTCACTTTATATTCATTTTTTGTTGAAGTATAGTTGACATACAATATTATATTTTTTTAAAGATTTTTTATTTTTTATTTGACAGAGAGAGAGTATAAGCAGGGGGAGCGGCAGGCAGAGGGAGAGGGAGAGGGAGAAGCAAGCTCCCCACTCAGCAGGGAGCCCGATGCAGGGCTTGATCCCAGGACGCCGGGATCATGACCTGAGCCAAAGGCAGATGCTTAACCGTCTGAGCCACCCAGGCGCCCACAATATTGTATTTTTTTCAGATGTACAACATAGTAATTTGACAATTATATGCATCACAAAATCACAAAACTACACTCACCACAAGTGTAGTTACCATCTGTCACCATACAAAATTATTATATATTCCTTATGCTATACTTCTCATATTTATTTATTTATTTTATAACTGGAAGTTTGTACCTCTTCATCCCCTTCACCTATTTTGACCATTCCTCCACCCCCACACAACTCAACACCAAAAAAACAAATAATACAATTGAAAATGGATAGAGAGGAGCGCCTGGGTGGCTCAGCTGGTTAAGCATCTGCCTTCTGCTCTGGTCATGATCCCAGAGTCCTGGCATCTGCAGAGCAGAGAGCCTACTTCTCCCTCTCCCTCTGCCCTCCCTCCCCCAGCTTGTGTGCTCTCTCTCTCTCAAATAAATAAAATAAAATCTTTAAAAACAATGGGCATAGGCGTCGGCAGCCATATATACAATGGAATATTACTTAGACATCAGAAAGGATGAATATCCAACTTTTACATCAATGTGGATGGGACTGGAGGAGATTATGCTAAGTGAAATAAGTCAAGCAGAGAAAGTCAATTATCATATGGTTTCACTTATTTGTGGAACATAAGGAATAGCAGGGAGGACATTAGGAGAAGGAAGGGAAAAATGGGGGGGTGGAATCAGAGGGAGAGATGAACCATGAGAGACTATGGACTCCTGGAAACAAACTGAGGGTTTTAGAGGGGAGGGGGGTGGGGGGATGGATTAGCCCAGTGATGGGTATTAAGGAGGGTACATATTGCATGGAGCACTGGGTGTTATACACAAACAATGAATCATGGAACACTACATCAAAAACAAATGATGTACTATATGGTGACTAACATAATATAATTAAAAAAAAACAATTCTGAAACTATGTTTGGATTTCATCAATTTGAAACTTAAGAAATTAAAGTCTGGGGGCACCTTGGTGGCTCAGTTGTTAAGCATCTGCCTTCAGCTCAGGTCATGATCCCAGGGTCCTGGGATCGAGCCCCGCATCGGGCTCCAGGCTCAGTGGGGAGTCTGCTTCTCCCTCTCTCACTCCCCCTGCTTGTGTCCCCTCTCTTGCTGTGTCTCTCTCTGTCAAATGAATGGATAAAATCATTAAAAAAAAAGAACAAAGAAATTAAAGTCTGACTCTGGAAAAAAATTAAAAAATAAAAAATAAATAAAAACAATGGACAGAGGACCTGAATAGACATTTTTTGAAAAAAGACATACAGGTGTCCAGCAGACACACGAAAATATACTCAACATCACTAATTATGAGGGAAATGCTAATCAAAACCACCATGAGGTATCACTTCACACCAGTTAGAATAGCTAGTATCGAACAGACGAGAAATAACAAGTGTTGATGAGGATGTAGAGAAAAAGGAACCCTTGTGCACTGTTGGTGGGAATGTAAATTGGTACAGCCACTGTGGAAAACAGTATAGAGGTTCCTCAGAAAATTAAAAATAGAAATACCGTACAACCCAGTAATTCCACTTCTGGGCATTACTCAAAGAAAACCAAAACAGTAATTTGAAAAAATATGCACCACTATGTTTATCGAAACATCATTTACAATAGCCAAGATATGGAAGCAACCTAAGTATCCATTGACAGATGAATGGTATAAAGAAAATGTGGTATACATATGCAATGGAATATTATTGAGCCATAAAAAAGAATGACATCTAGGGGCGACTGGGTGGCTCAGTCGTTAAGTGTCTGCCTTCAGCCCAGGTCATGGTCCCAGGGTCCTGGGATTGAGCCCCACATGAGGCTCTCTGCTCAGTGGGGAGCCTGCTTCTCCCTCTCCCACTCCCTCTGCTCATGTTCCTGCTCTCACTATCTCTCTCTCTCTGTCAAATAAATAAATAAAATCTTAAAAAAAAAAGAATGACATCTTGCCATTTACAACAACATAGGTGGACCTAGAAGGTAATATGCTAAGTGAAATAAGTCAGACAGTAAAAGATGAATACCACATTATTTCATTTATATGTGGAAACTAAAAAACAAAACAAACAAACAACAACAAAAAAACCAGACAGGGACTCATAAATATAGAAAACTGGTGGTTGCCAAAGGAAGGAGTAGAAGGATGGGCAAAATAGGTGAAGGGGATTAAGATGTACAAACTGCCAGTTTTAAAATAAGTCACAGGGATGAGAAGTACAGCATAGGGAATATTGTCAATAATACTGTAATAACTGGTATGGTGACAGATACAAAGTATGCTTATTGTGGTAAGCATTTCATAACATATATAATTGTCAAATCACTATACCTGAAACTAATACAATATATAGTGTATTAAACTATACTTCAATTAAAAAAAAGAATGTTATATAAATGACATTATACGGTACATAACCTTTTGACAGTGGCTTCTTTCACTCAGTATAATGCCTTTGAGATTCATTCAAGTTGCTGTATTAGTAGTTCATTTCTTTTCTTGCTGAATAGTATTTCATTATATGGATAAACCATAGTTTGTTCATTTATTCACCCTTCAAAGAACATTTGAGTTGTTTCTGGTTTGAGCAATTATGAATAGAGTTGCTATAAGCATTCATGTACATAAGATTATACTTCTTTAAGGTAAATACCCAGGAGTAGGTCATATGGTAAATGGGTAAGAAACTGCCAAACTATTTTTCAGAGTTGCTTTATCATTATGCACTTCCTCCAGCAAAGTGTGAGCGTTCCAGTTCCTTTGTATCCTCACCAGCACCTCATATTGTCACCATTTTTCATTTTAGTAATTCTAATCAATTGTAGTAGCACCTTATTGTGGTTTGAATTTGCCTTCCCTAAAGGCTAATGATATTGAATATTTTTTCATGTTCTTATTTATCATATTTATGTCCTCTTTAGTGAAATACCTGTTCAAATCATTTGCCCATTTTTATTTAGTTGTTTTTCTATTGTTGAATCTTGGGAGTTCTTTTTTTTTCTTTTTTAAATTTTATTATGTTATGTTAGTCACCATACAATACATCACTAGTTTTTTATGTGGTGATCCACGATCCATTGTTGTCGTATAACAGCCAGTGCTCCATGCAGTACGTGCCCTCCTTAATACCCATCACTGGGCTAACCCATCCCCCTCCTTCCCCTCCAAAGTGGCTGTACCAACTTGCATTCCCACCAACAGTGTAAGAGGGTTCCCCTTTCTCCACAACCTCTCCAACATTTGTTGTTTCTTTCCCTATCCATTTTTGCCATTCTGACTGGTGTAAGGTGGTATCTCAGTGTGGTTTTGATTTGAATTTCCCTGATGGCTAATGATGATGAACATTTTTTCATGTGTCTGTTAGCCATTTGTATGTCTTCTTCAGAGAAGTGTCTTTTCATGTCTTCTGCCCATTTTTTTGACTTGATTATTTGGTTTTTGGGTGTTGAGTTTGAGAAGTTCTTTATAGATCTTGGATCCCAGCCCTTTATCTGTAGTGTCATTTGCAAATATCTTCTCCCATTCTGTGGGTTGCCTCTTTGTTCTGTTGACTGTTTCCTTTGCTGTGCAGAAGCTTTTTATCTTGATGAAGTCCCAAAAGTTCATTTTTGCTTTTGTTTCACTAGCTTTTGGAGATGTATCTTGAAAGAAGTTGCTGTGGCCAATGTCAAAGAGGTTACTGCCTATGTTCTCCTCTAGGATTTTTTCCATTGCATATTTTTTCCTGCTTTGTCGAAAATTATTTGACCATAGAGTTGAGGGTCCATATCTGGGCTCTCCATTCTGTTCCATTGGTCTATATGTCTGTTTTTATGCCAGTACCATGCTGTCTTGGTGATCACTGCTTTGTAATATAGCTTGAAATTGGGCAAGTGATCAAAAACCTCCCAAAAAACAAGAGTCCACGGCCTGATGGATTCCCTGGAGAATTCTACCAAACATTCAAAGAAGAAATAATACCTATTCTACTGAAGCTGTTTCAAAAAACAGAAACAGAAGGAAAGCTTCCAGACTCATTCTATGAGGTCAGCATTACCTTAATCCCCAAACCAGCCAACAACCCCATCAAAAAGGAGAATTTCACACCTATATCCCTGATGAGTATGGATTCCAAAATCCTCAACAAAATCCTAGATAATAGGATCCAACAATACATTAAAAGGATCATCCACCATGACCAAGTGGGATTTATCCCCAGGATGCAAGGGTGGTTGGTTCAACATTCGCAAATCAATCAATGTGAAAGAACACATTAATAAGAGGAGAGAGAAGTACCATATGGTCCTCTCAATTGATACAGAAAAAGCATTTGACAAAATGCAGCATCCTTTCCTGATTAAAACTCTTCAGAGCATAGGGATAGAGGGAACATTCCTCAAGTTCATAAAATCCATCTATGAAAAACCCACAGCGAATATCATCTTCAGTGGGGAAAAGCTGAGAGCCTTTCCCTTAAGATCAGGAACACGACAAGGATGCCAGTATTGTTCAACATAGTACTAGAAGTCCTAGCCACAGCAATCAGACAACAAAAAGAAATAAAAGGTATTCAAATTGGCAAAGAAGAAGTCAAACTCTCTCTTTTCGCAGATGACATGATACTTTATGTGGAAAACCCAAAAGACTCCACCCCCAAATTACTAGAACTCATACAGCAATTCAGTAATGTGGCAGGATACAAAATCAATGCACAGAAAACAGTTGCTTTCTTATACACTAAATGTAACTGTAGAAAGAGAAATTAGAGAAACAATTCCATTTACAATAGCACCAAAAACCATAAGATACCTTGGAATAAACCTAATCAAAGAGGTAAAGGATCTATACTCTAGGAACTACAGAACACTCATGAAAGAAATTGAAGAAGACACAAAAAGATGGAAAAACATTCCATGCTCATGGATCGGAAGAATTAACATTGTTAAAATGTCTATGCTACCCAGAGCAATCTATACCTTCAAGGCCATCCCCATCAAAATTCCAATGACATTTTTCAAAGTGCTGGAACAAACAATCCTAAAATTTGTATGGAAAAAGAAAAGACCCCGAACTGCCAAGGAAATGTTGAAAAAGAAAAACAAACCTGGGGGAATCTTGGGAGTTCTTAATATTCTGGATACAAATCCTTTGTCATTTATGTTTTGCAGATATTTTTTCCTAGTCCATACCTTTTCTTTTCTTTCTCTTAATAGTATCTTTTACAGAGCACACATTTTTAATTTTTTTTCCAATAAAAATTAGAAGGAGTTTTAATTTCCAAGTCCTTTGAGAAAGCAAAACTAATGCAACACAAATTGAAAGATCTAATTAATAAATTTAACAACAAGCCAAAGTAATTTTGCACATAAATTAACCCATTTATTATAGGCTATCAATGTTTCATATGGTGGAGCTTCTACTGGTCTTTCAACTCCTTCAGTCATCTGATGGCAGAATTTACTGTGAGGGCAGAAGTGGTGTTGTAGGTCCAGGCACTATCAGCGACGGTTTTCATGCAGGAGCCGCAATGCCAGATCCCCACAGATCATCTTTTCATCTTGGTTTTGCCACGGAAGGAGCAAGGATACTTGGCATGCTGGCTTATTTCAATCTTCTTCACCATTTTCCTGAGGGAGGCACCATAACGGTCCTGTATTTTCACCCATGATTCTGACCTTCTTGGTGCATTTAGCCATGTTTCCCACAAACTAGGTCTGAGCCCAGAGAGCACACATTTTTAATTTTGATGAAGTTCAATTTATCCTATTTTTCTTTTATGATCATGCTTTTGTGTCATGTTCAAGAACTCTTTACCTAAACTCCAGGTCATGAAGACTTTCTCCTTTGTTTTCTTCTAAAATTTTTATAGTTTTATGTTTTACATTCAGATCTATGGTTCATTTTAAGTTGATTTTTTTTTTAAGTAGGCTCCACACCCAGCCTGGAGCCCAGCATGGGGCTTGAATTCACGACACTGAGATCAAGACCTGACCAAGATCAAGAGTTGGATGCTCAACCAACTGAGTCACCGACGTGCCCCTTAAGTTGATTTTTTATACAGTGTTTGAGGTTTAAGTCAAAGTTTTTTGTTTTGGGGAGTTTTTTTTTTTTTTTTTGCATATGGATGACCAACAGTTCTAATACCATTTTTTTTTTAAAAGACTGGCTTTTCTCTATTGAATTTCCTTTATACCTCTGTCAAAAATATAATGGTCTTATTTATGTGGACCTATTTTTAGACTCTATTTTATTGACTTATGTGTCTATCCTTTTGTCAGTCCTGTTGGGTTTTAAATAATTAAAAACTATTTGTTATACCCATATTATACAAATAATAGTAACAACTATCCCTGGGAAGACATTTAATTACCTCTTCGTAATACACTGCTGCCATTTCAAAGTTCTCATTTACTTCTGCTTCAAATGCAAAGAGTCGAAGCTGTTCACTGCTTGTATAAATGGTTGAAACAGCGCCTTGGATATCATCTGGCATGGTCTTGTCAACATCAAGATGTTAAACAAAACAAAGCAATTACAAGTAGAGAGTCTTATAAGAATAAACTAGACGTGAGACCCCAGTTATGAGGTTGAAAATGCTATTGGGGTTTCTTATAGTCTTGCCAATATAGTGAGAGTGAGAATGAACCAAGAGAGAAATATCAAGGGTATCAAGAAATATCAAGAAAGAGAAGTTCAGGTATCTGAATACCAACAATCTAAGCTCACAGAAGTAAGTAAAAATTAATTTGAGCAGAACTGTTCTCCTCAACCTTCAGGGAAGTCAAAATCTCTAAGTAAGCCTCCTTCTACCTCAAACAACTTCCTATATTTTCTCTAGTGTACGGGACAAATATTATCATTTTTAGGTGCCATGACATGAAGAAGGTTAGCAAGCACTAGCGAGAGTCTTCAAACATCAAAAAAAACCAGGAGATTAAGGGTGAAGCTTTGGAAGTTGTTTCTGTACTTTTAGCGAGATATGTAAGCAAATCCCAAAAAGGACACATTTTAGAAATAGCCAGAAAGGTAGGAGAAAACCCAGAAAAATATTATACCCTATGTACCCATTCAGGAAAGCAGTTCTGGTATAATAAGTAATCTCCTGGATCAGAAGCTATTGCCAAGGAAGATTGCCCTAAATTCTTTAATTAGAAGTAAAAAAATTATCAGTAACATTAACAAGTAGAGTTGTTAAGGGATGTAGAGAGTAAAGCTAAATTTGACATGGGCCAAAGAGAGCTCCTGATCATGGATTAATGCCTCTGTTGTTATTTTTAATTTTGATGATCTTGACCTCCAAATCTGTCCAGCAACACACTTCATTGCCCAAACCAGAAATACTCTACCTCTAATATCCCACTCCCAGAATCTGCGTTACAAGCCTTCAGTGTTTTTGTCACTTTATCCCCTGAAAACTGCTCTCTGATTTCATTTCCTTCATTTCCAATATGCCTACCTTTCCCAATGGGTAAGCCTGGACCTCATGACCACCCACTCATACTACTCTCCCATCAGCACACTCAGGTTCCAGGCATCCTTGTCCTTCTCCTGCACTTGGTCTGAAGACTCCCAAATTAAAACAATCCTACTATCTGACTTCTTCATTCTTAGACAAGAGCTGCTAACAGGTCCTGAGGAAAATTGCATACATAAAGAAATATCTGAGCTGCCACAGATTCTTTGGCATTCAGCCTTAGCCGAAGGCCTTTCATACTCTCCAAAATCTATGTAGTTGTCCTTGTTCAACAACATATTCCATTATGCGATGATGCAGTATCTAAATTTTCTTCTCTTTCTTCAGGCTTTTTATTCAAACATTATTCTCTTCACTGTCAGAAAAGACATCACTTCACAGAGTAAATGGAGATCATTAGGCCAGAAATCCCTCAACTTATGAACCCCACATTGGAAGAGTTTATTTCTGCATCCATTGTATCTCTTTCTTTTCAGTCTGAGGAAGAAGCATCACATCCTTCTCTGTTCTTGATCCTTTCCCACTTGTATATACCCTGGGATTGCCATCAATTATTCTCTTTCCTTCTATTTTCAATTTCTTCCCATCTGCTGACTCCTTTTCCCAAACCTATGGACATGCTAAAGGCATCTCCAGCTTAAAAAGAAAATCTTTATAATTTCTAGCTTCTACTTCCCCCCTCCTTCCTTTCATCTTCCAACTTCTTGAATTTATATTCACCTGCTTCCTAATCACTCATTTACTCCATAATTCATTATAATTTGAATCCATTCCATTAGCTCACTGATATTACTATGTAAAAGTTAATAATCTCCTTATTTTCAGATTCAATGAAAACTTTTCAAATTTTGTGTTTTTCCCCCCAGTTTTATTGAGATATAATTGACATCCATCACTGTGTAAGTTTAAGTCATACAGCATAATGGTTTGACAGACATATATTGTAAAATAATTACCACAATAAGTTTAGTTAGTATGCATCATCTCAAATGGACACAATAAAAAGAAAAAAAATTTTTTTTCTTGTGATAAGAACTCTTAGGATTTACTCTCTTAACAACTTTCACATATATCATACAACAGTGTTAACTCTAGTCATCATGCTATACATTACATCCCTAGTACTTGTTTATCTTGTAACTCAAGGTTTATATCTTTTGATCACCTTGTTCCAATTCCCCCTCCCCATGAACTACTAGGAATATTTGACATTGTTGACTACTTTTTCTTCTTAAAATTCTCTTCCCTTAGCTTCTGTGATACCACTGTCTTCTGGCTCTTCTGCCTTTTTAACAATTCACTTATCTCCTTTATTAATTCTTTTACTCATCCATCCCTTAAATGCTGGTGTTTGATAGGGTTCCACTGACAGCTCACTTCTCTCTCATGTTTTTCTCAGCATCTTCATCTATGACCATAGTTTAACTAGCACCTACAGGCATATCATCTTTTATTGCACTTTACAGATATTGTTTTTTGTTTTTTGTTTTACAAATTGAAGGTTTGTGGTAACTCTGTGTCAAGCAAGTCTATCGGTGCCATTTTCTAATAGCATTTGCTCACTTTGTGTCTCTGTGTCACAGTTGGGTAATTGTCACAGTAATTCAAGCTTTTTCATTGTTAATTATATTTGTTATGGTGATCTGTGATCTGAGGTTAGGACTCACTGAAATCTCAATGATGGTTAGCATTTTTTAGCAATACAGTATTTTTAACTTAGGTTTGTACATTGTTTTTCTAGACATAATGCTATTGCACACATAATAGACTACAGTATAGTGTAAACTTTATATACACTGGGAAACCAAAAAATTCATTTGACTTGCTTTATTGTGATATTTGCTTTACTGTGGTGGTCTGGAACCAAACTGTCAATATCTCCAAGGTATGCCTATATATACTCATGGCTCCCCAAATCTCATCTACAGTTCAGATCTCTCTCTTGAGAAAAACCTTATAAGAACCAATGTTCAAAAGTGATTTCAACATCACCTGCCTCCTACCAAATTCACTTGTGTTGTATTTCTTGTCCTGGTTAATGGTTCTACCAGCTACCCAGTCACTGAGCCCTAAACTTAAGAATCTTTGACCCCTTTATTACTACATAATAACCAGTTAACACCACCAGTTTCACCACATCTAACCCACCTGACATACTGCTATCAGAGTGTTTTTCATAAAATGTGGATCTGATCATATTATTCCCCTTATAAAATAATTAAATTTATTGCTTCCAAATGCTAATAAGGGAAAGAGTCAAAACTTCTTTGTGTGGCATATAAGGCTTCCAACCACATTCTCAATCCCCCTACCTGGAACTGATCCCTGGCTTCACCTCCTACTTCTATGTCCCTTAACCACTTCAACCTCTGCTCCTAAACTATATGCAGTTTCTGTATATGCCATACACTTCCAATCTTCCAAGCTTTTGTGATGTTCCCTATGACTCAAATGCTCTGAAACATCTATCTGGAGAACTTTTTAGCCTTCAGGCTCAAGACACAGCTCTTCTGTGAATCCTTTCCTGACAGGTCTCAGGGTGAAGTTGATCACTCTTTCTTTAGGCATCCCCTAACCTACTCTACCATGGACACATCCCTACCACAGCACTTACCTAGCCCTACTGCACTTATTTGTATTTGATGTCTCTCTCCTCTACTAGACAGGGATTCCTTGGGAAACAACACAACAGTAAATACTATCTCATGCTCAATTCTCAAGGCAATTTATCCAAATCATCTGTGCCCAAGGTGGGATTGTTTTCTTAATCCTAGGATATCAGATACTCCTCACCTTCCTCTTCCAGAAAGGCTGGACAAGGTGAAAGAAAAAGTAATGGTGACAGAGAAGAAAACAACAGTAAAGGAAAAAAACATAGAATAGAGGGCTTGAGGAAGCATGGCTACTTAGAGACTACCAAGGGGACAAAAAGACTTTGATTTTTGTCATTGTTTTCAAATAAACCACAACTGTATACATTCAAAAATGAGCAAATGAAGACAAGATGCAAGCTGTGCAAATATAGATAGAAACAGACAAATGGGAGAAGAGCAGGCTATCAGTCAAATAGAAAAGGCCTGTTTAGGGGCATCTGGGTGGCTCAGTGGGTTAAGCGTCTGACTCTTGATTTGGGCTCAGGTCATGATCTCAGGGTTGTGAGATCGAGCCCTGTGTGGGGCTCCGCAATGCACAGGGAGCCTGCTTGGGAGTCTCTTCTCTCCTCCTCTCCCTCTGCCCCTACTCACCCACCTCTCTGAAAAAAAAAAAAAAGAAAAGACATGTTTGAAGTGTCATTGTCATTCAGGTATAATATCTGAAAGCTCATAATGTTTCTTAGTTTTGATTGCCAATCATGGAGAGCAAACTGAGAATTGCACACATTCACAGAATAAGTAGATGATTTTTGTTTTATAATTTAATTAGCTGATTTTATATATTTCTTTCATCCATCACATTTATGACAGTTATGAAAGTTATTATGCCAGGAAGTTGAATTATTCTCTCTTGTTCTCCCCAAAATTAGTTTTATAATTTAGGCAGTTTCTTATTCACTTTTGTCAGTGCCTAGCACAGAGTAGACACCTCATAAATGTTTGCTGAATGAAGGAAGAAAGGAAGCAAGGAAGGAAGGAATCATTCAGAGACCCTGATGTCCTACGGAGAAAAGTAAGGGCTCTTAGTTCTTGAGCACCTACCTGGTTTAAGGCCACATGCATCTGATCCACCAAGAACACATAGAGCTCACTAATAAATGTCTGCAGTTCCTCCTGGCTTTCAAATGATGTCGTCTTCAAATACTTCTCTCTCACAATCTTTACTACGGCATGCTGTAAGAGACATAGATCATCCATTTGATTATAAAGTCCAGCACCATGCTGACAACACAGGTTTCCCTTGAGCTTCTTTCTGGTCTAAGGCCCATCAGAACTTCAGAAAGTGATTGATTTCTCCCTTGGTAACTGCTAGAATGTCAGGTCTCTGATTTTCCACCAATCAACATACTCTGCATGACTTCTCTTCTTGACATCATCTCTAGTATGGTCAATGCAGAACTCATATCATTTGAAGAGAGCCATAGAGCTAAAGAAGACCTCTAGGTTTATGCATTACATCTCTCATGGTGACCACATGATACAAGAGGAAAAGGCCTGATTTGATAGTCTGGAGAATGGGATTCTAGTTCTAATCCTGCCACTGTACCACCTCAAAAATTAAAGTTACTACCTCATTTTCCTCATTTGTTATATGGATGTGTATTCTGGTCTTACTATCTTACTTCAGAAGATGATTGAGAAGCCAAAGAAAGATAACAGGTAGGTGGTGAAGCTTAAATTGCTGTACAAATAACATATTGCTATAGCCATGACAGCTCCCCCACCCCAGCTAAAATTATTGCCAGGTTTTGTACTAAGCACTTTCCATGCATCATATTATTTAATTCTTATAATGTGATAGTATTAGTATTATTGCTCATAGTTACACAAAGAAATTAAAGCTCAGAGAGGTAAAGTTATTTGACCATCCAGCTAGTAATGGTAGAACCAGGAATCAAACTAAGTTGTGACTATGCCACCTACTGAGAAGAGCTCCTAACCTCCATGAGCATCAGTTGTTTTTCACCCTATTATTTCCATGTGCTTTCTTTGTATCTGTTAAGTACAGTACAGGACACATAGTAAATGTGCACAGACAGGCAATCTGGTGTAGCAGTTAAGAATGTGAAATTCTGGAGCAAGAAGGCTGCCTGAATTTGAGTCCCATCTTTAACCTTTACTAGTTCTATGACCTTAGGGAAATTACTTAACCAATTAATATTGCATTTCTCCACCTGTAAAATGAGGAATATCTACCTCATAGGGTTATTGTTAGGATTAAATTAGTAAAATACAAAACATTTAAAAATTTGTCTGGTGGGGTGCCTGGGTGGCTCAGTCGTTAAGCGTCTGCCTTTGGCTCAGGTCATGGTCCCAGGGTCCTGGGATCGAGCCCCACGTTGGGCTCCCTGCTCGGTGGGAGGCCTGCTTCTCCCTCTCCCACTCCCCCTGCTTGTGTTCCCTCTCTTGCTGTGTCTCTCTCTGTCAAATAAATTTTTAAAAAATTTGTCTGGTGTACAGCAAACACTCAATAAATGTTAATCATTATTATGTAGGAAATTATTATTAAGTAAATATTTCTCAAATCTTAGTGATTCTGTGGACTATAGAAAGGTAATGGAAGACAGATGATTAGTCATGGAATTAGTACCAGGCACAGAGTTTCTGCCTGCTACAGTAACATGAAACCTGGCTCAAAATCTGGCCTAGCCTCAAGTAAAGACTTAGTTTCTTAAAAGCTCACACTTGGAAAGGATACTTAACCATTCCAAGGCTTTCCACAAGTGGAGCTTCTCATATTCCATCAGACAGAACATAACTCTTAGCACCAACAGCAAGAATGGTGGAAGCGTAGCTGAACATGACCAGAGAACAACTAATAATTAGGAATGTAGAGAAGATGCTTCATAAAAATCCACTGAACAATTAAAGGAATATTTACCTTGAGTTGTTCTTTGAAAGCGAAGTATTTTCCAGAGCAGTTAAGTTCATAGTTGAGCAGGCACTTCTGCTCCTCCACAGTTTCACTATCCATATCACTCCCCAGTTTGGCCACCTGTTTTCCAAACATCCTATGATACTCATCCAGAATAGCTCTAGATATATTCTTGATCTGCATGTGGTAGTCACTCACCGCCTAGAAAAATACAAAATGTCTGGTAAAGAGGCCTCGAAGAGATCAAGATATATAATGGAACTCTGAAACTGGATTGGGTTTTATATTCCATAATGTTTTAGGTAAAAATTGCCCTTTACTTTTCAGGTCAGAGACTACCAGCCAAAGGATTAAATACTATTCACTATTCATTGTATGTCACTGGTCACAAACAGAACCAGGAAGAGAAATATGAGAAGCTACAATTTCTCACCCCTTCTAGAAAACATACTGAAGAGTCCATGCCTTATTTTCAAATAGGTGCACTCAACACCTTATTACTTATAGTTTCATCTTGGCTTTGGCACTTGCCTTCTGAGCTCCTCCTGTCCGACGGGCAAGAGGCGGCCTTGGAGGAATCATTTCCTTGACCCTGTACCAGGAAAAAATGACAAAAACAAAAACAAATTTTATTATCTGCAGATTTATGTTCTCTTATTCCTACTTCCGAAGGGCCTGTATTGGAGTTTCACACTTGAGCACTGCAATTCTCTCATGTAAAAGCCTAGATGTGAACCATACAACAGTATACAGCTATGAACTAGATAGGAAAGAAGCCAGGAAGCAGCTACTCGAAAAGTAGCGAAGTTGTACTTTGCGTTAATTTGAGCCCTGGTTTTACTCTTACATATTTTTTTAAAACTGCTATTGCACTCAAAAGACAGCTTGACTTGAGAGTTGGCAAGAAACAGATGTTATGATTTTAGGTGCACTCTGTAGAGTCTCTGAAAGAATGAAGTTTTGGAAATCTAAATGGTACAGGCAAGTGAATGCTTTTCTTTCCTCTCCATCTAGGATAAAAAGTGTCCTCTTGATACACATAATTTATGACTGCATTAAATTACAATAATGATATCAGATGTTGTGCTGATTAAGAGAATATATTTTGTTACTGTCAACCTACTTATGCCAAAACTTCTACCTTCCATTTTCAGGATACCTTATAAAAACTAGAGGAAATTAAATTCTTAGCTCTTCTTCCTTATAGTTGCAGATTCCTGCTGAAGTATATAGTACTGCCTTAAAGTTTACAATCAAATTCACAAATTCAGTTTTCCTTTAATAGGTCTTATGTAATTGTATACCTCTGTTCATTGTTTCTAATTTTAATTTTATTTATCTTAATAGGTAATATATCCTACGATTCAAAACTTATGAGGTATAAAACAATATATACTAAATTGTCTCCTTGTCATTGAGCTTGTTGACAATCTTGTTGTCCAGTCACCAATTTCCTCTCCAGAGACAATGTTACTTACTCACTCATTCAAAATATATACTGAGTGTCTACCATCCATCAGGCACTTTTCTAAGTATTGGGGATAGAGCATTAAACAAATTAGGACAAAAATTCCTGCCTTCATGGAGCTTATATGCTAGTGGGGAAAGAAAGACAATAATTAAGATAAATATGTTAGTGATATGTGCCATGGAGAAAAATAATGCAGGAAGGCAGAAAGACTATGTTGGGGACTAAGGTGGTGAAGTAGGGAAACACATTTCATCAAGACACTTACTGAGATGGTAACATTTGAGTAAAGACCTCAGGGAAGTGAGGAAGCAAGTTGTGTAGATATCTGGGATAAGGAAAATACAGGCAAGAATCTATACATCCAAGAAGCATAACAATTTCCAAGCAGAACAAACTTGAATAGATCTATACTAAGAGCGTTGTATTCAAATTGTCAGAAGCCAAAGACAAGAGAAAAACTCAAAAAGCAGTGAGAGGAGTGACTAGTCACATAAGATAAACAGATAATTTCAATAATGTCAATAAGAATAACACCAGCCATAGAGGCCAGGAAGTACTAGGGTAACATATTTAAAGTTTTGGAAGAAAAAAATGCCAACCAAAAACTCTATATACAGCAGATTACCCTTCAAGAATGAAGAAAAAATTAACAAAATAAACAAAAACTAAGAGTCTATTAGTAAGATCTAATCTATAAGAAATGCTAAAGGGAGCCCTTCAGGCTGAAATGAAAGGACACTAGTCAGTAACTGGAAGGTAACAGAAGAAATAAGGAACACTGGTAAAGGTAAATATGAAAGCCATTATTATTGTACTTTTGGTTTGTAACTCCTGTTTACTTGTTTTTAGAAGGTAAAAGCATAAAATAGTAGTTAGAAATCTTTGCTAATGGGCACAAAAATGTATAAAAATGTAATCTGTGACAGTAGCACCTGGGTGGTTCAGTTTGTTCAGTGTCTGACTCTTGATTTTGGCTCAGGTCATAATCTCAGGGTGGTGAAATCAAGCCTCCTGTCTGGCTCTGCAGGAACATTACTCCCCATTTTATAGAGATAAAAAGAATAATAAGAGAATATCATGGACAATTATATATCAACAAAGTGGATAACCTAGATGAAATGGACAATTTTCTAGAAACACAATCAAAGCACTATGGTACAATAAAAAAACCGTTTTTAAAAATTACATTTATTTATATGTGACATGGGTGTGTATGTTTGTGGTGTATGTGTATAATACAGAAACTTTACAATAATTCCAGAAGGATAAATACCAGTTTTTTTTAAAGTAGCTATCACTGGGTGAGTAGAAATCTGAGTGTTTTTATATACTTGCTGATATCAATTTTCTCCTAATCTTGATTTTTTTTATAATGAGCATATACTGCTTTTGTAATAAGAAAACAACAGTAACAAAAGAAATTTCATCTGAGGAAAAAAACTGGAAAACTTTCTGCTAGTTAGCCTAGGAAAATTATATTTATGGGGACAGTCTGAATTCCTTTTATATATACCTAAAATGTGTTTGTAAAACAAGTATAAGAACCATTTCTACATACCTTCTGGCTAGCTCCTCTGGCATTCGCTGTGGAACCAAGGCTCTGTCCAGCTGAATCTCCAACACAATGTATGTCCCTGCTTCTACATATTGCTGTAAAGATATTTTTCTCTAATTTATTCTTTCCATTAAAAACAGATATTTATGAACAAATTTTAGTAACATAAGAAAACATTTACATGTAAGAAAACTGCATATACAACTATATGTATATAGCATGATCCTGACCGTCAAAATATTTTTAATATAGAAAAATAACTGGAAAGAAAATAGTAACAGTGGTTATCTCTTGCAGAAAAGCATTTTCAGTTTTATTCTTGGAAACTTTTATCTCAGCTGAAGCACTGTTTAACTTGTTCATGCTTTTCTTGGAACTGTTTTAAGTGAATTCTATTCCTTCTGCCACCAAACCTTCCAAGTCCTGTGGAAATATTCACATAACATTCTGATATTCCCACTCACAGCATCCACATCACCATCTACCAACTGCAACCTGATGGACATTTCTACCCAGAATTTTGCCAGCATCCTAAATACAACATGTCCCAAATTGAACTTATCATTTCCCTTATATTGACCTCTCTTTTGACTTTTCTCTTAATGATTTTGTCATCCTTCTAGAAGGTAAGGCTTGAAACCTGAGTTATCTTTAGCTTTTCTTCCTCAGCACCCTCAAACTTCCCAATTCCAGATATTGCCTCTTCAAGTTTCTTTCTTTACTACAACATCTTCTCTAAATCAAACTGGCACTAACACTCATCTGTATTATAATAAAAACCTATAAACTGATATTTGAAGCCCCCTCCCCAATTTCTTTCTCTTTTTCACATCCTTGTAAGAGTTCTGCCCTGAAATACATATAAGGTCTTATTTCCACATAACTTAAAAACCTTTCATGTGAGTCTCCCAGATGAAGCTCAAGAGTCCCTCATCACCTATATAATGAAGGCCAAACTTTTTAGCAAGGCTTTCAACAACAAGCCTTTCTACAACTCAGTGCAGCCTCTCCTTTCTCACCTCCTTCTACAATCTCTCCTTTCTTTTCATTTCTCTACTCCATACACTAAATTAAGTGATATACTCCAAATTCTGCTACCTTCTTTGTGCCTTGACTCAAGTTATTCCCCGGCCCTGAAATGCCTACTCCCTCATCTTCATCTGGCAAATTGTTCTCTTAATCTTTCACTACTTAGTGCAGATGCCACCTCTTCCATGTAGCCTTCTGAGACTGCCCCATCCTAGGAGTGATTAATCTGTCTTCTCTGAGCCCTCACAGCCCTTTTATTTGTACCTCTATTACAGCATTCAGCAAAATTCTGTATTATGGTTAGTTATGTACCGATCTATTTCACCCACCAGACTACTGAGTGTCCTGAATGCAGATGAGTAAATGCTGCAGATCATAAATCTTTGCATTCCTCCTAGTGCATAATATAGGAGAATTAATAAAAGACATAAACTTGTAATGTTAGAAAGGACCTTAAAGTTAATTTGGTACTACCTGCTCATTTTAGAGAGTCTCAACAAGACAAAGAAATTTACCCAAAGTCATAAGCTAGTCATGGCAAATATGGGACAGTAACTAAGATAATGAGCATTTTTCACAATATCATACTCAATTTTCCAACTGTTTATGCATAGTTACCTGTCCTTCTGGATTGTGGCTTAGAGAGGATTCAACTTCCAAAGGAGTATCTGAGCTCTGAGATTTTATACTAGGTGCTTGCTGAAAGAAAATGAACACACATCAAAAACTGAATTCTTACATGGTGTTCACAATGTTAGGAACAATGATCTTTATGTTGCAACAAAATGCAAACTAAACTGATGCAATTTGCCAGATAAGAAATCAGTGCAAGCCTCTGGAATGTAACAAAACTAGCAAAATCATCACCTTCTAAACAACCTACCAAATCCCCAGGCCTAAGCCTTCCATCCATATCCTTTTCTTTGACTGTTTTCTCTTCTTTCACGTTCTTAGAAACAACAGGTTTAGACAATGGAGAATTAATTCCTCCTATTTTATTATTCTGAATCAAATGATGGCCAGTATCCCGGAACAAGCTAAATAAACATTTGGTCTGAAAAGAAACAACAAAAAAATGCAATGAATCACAGGCAAATGGGACAGATTTGAAAGAAACATATTATTCTTTAACATCATTCAGTTTTCTAGATAATCTCAACATTGTAGAATCAGAGGGAGATAGGGGAAATGAAAAACTTTATTGATTGCCATACTTGTTGAACAGGTAAAACCGTCATAGAAAGTTAGCTGCCTACCCTATTATTTAAATTATTATGAGGTGGGACTCCTGGGTAGCTCAGACCGCTACGCATCTGCTTTCAGCTCAGGTCATGATCCCAGGGTCCTGGGAATGAGTCCCATGTTGGGCTCCTTGCTCAGTGGGGAGCCTGCTTCTCCCTCTGCCTGCCGCTTCCCCTGCTTGTGTGCTCTCTCTCTGACAAATAAATAAAATCTTAAATTATTATGAGGAAACCTTTCAACCTTGCCTGATTTTGGTGTTTCATAACTCTTATTCCCAGAAAGCTTTTAATCTTTGATACACAATTTCAGATTATTTCTGTATAAGAAATATTATCTAATTACTACTGGCTTATCAAGTATAATTGGAAAAATAAGGCAGGTTTAAAATTCAAACTAAAAACTTTGTATGAGAAAATTGAAACTTTAGTAAATGACTGGGAAAAAAATCTCATAACAATTTTTTAATTAAACAACATGGGTAAAATCTAAATACAATTTATGCTGAGTGAAAGAAGCCAGACCAAAAATCAAAGAGGGGGAAGAGTGGAGGGAGGTATGAGAGGATAATAGGGGAGACAAGAAAACTTTGGTGGGGGGGCAGGTAATGGATATTTACATTATCTTGATTACAGTGATAGTTTCACTGATATACTATAAATAGTCACATACATGTCTTTGTATAAATGCAGGTTTTCAGTTCTCTTGGGTAAGTTCCTAAAAATGATTTTCTGGGTTAAGCTAAGTTAGTGTTTAACATAGATTTTCTGTATAGTTTTTCTACCAAGTATTGAGATCGGAATATTGAAATTTCTAAATGTTCCTCAGATTACCTATTTCTCCTTTCAGTTCTGTTGGATTTTGCTTCAAGTACTATGAGGTTCTGTTGTTAGGTATGTATACATTTATAAGGTATATATTTATTATATACAATACTTTGTAAATTCTATCTTCCTAATTAGTTGACTCTTTAATCATTCTGACATGCCATTCTATGTTGTTAGTAATACTTCCTTGAAGTCTCTTTTGTCTGATATAAATATAGCCACTCTGCTGTTATATTTTCCATTTGCATGGTATATCTTTTCCATCTTTTTACTACAATTTATGTGTATCTGAATCTAAGTGTGTTTTTACACAGAATTATATTGAATCTTGATTTTTAAAAATCTGGTCTTGTAATCTCTATCCTTTCATTGGGGTGTTTAATGCTACTTACATATAAAGTTATTGTTGAAGTATTTACATGTATGTTTGCCATTTTGCTATTTGCTTTCTATATCTTGTCTTTTTTGTTCCTCTGCTCTTCCTTTAAGTGCCTTCTTTTATGTTAAATATTTATGATGCTCCCATTTAATTCCTGTTTATATATATATATTTATTTATATACACATATGTATTTGTGTGTATGTATATGTACACGCACACATGATTTTCTTAGACATCCTAACTAATCACAATCTATATCACATTGATACTAACTTAATTCTGATATAATGTAGAAACTTTAGTGCACTGTAGTTCCATACTATCCTCCCTCCTTTATGCTATCATTATCACATAAATTAAATCTATATATGTTATAAACCCAATATAAGTAATGCTTTATATAATGTCTTTCCAAGAAATTAAGAGTAAAAGTGAAAAATATATTTCTAAAATCTTTTATATTAACTTAAATTTAACCATTTTTAGTGCTTTTTGTTTCTTCTGGTGGATTCATGTTAGCAATTGGTGCTCTATCCTTTCCAGCTGAAGAACTTCCTTTAGTGTTTCTTCCAAGACAAGTTAGTTAGTAACAAATTCTTTCAATATTTGTTTATCCTGGGATGTCTTTATTTCGCCTTCATTTTTGATTGCTAGAGTTTTTTTTTTAGTTTTTGATGTCGTGTTCCATGATTCATCGTTTGTTCATAACACCCAGTGCTCCATGCAGAATGTGCCCTCTTTAATACCCATCACCAGGCTAACCCATCCCCCTACCCTCCTCCCCTCTAGAACCCTCAGTTTGTTTTTCAGAGTCCATCATCTCTCATGGTTCGTCTCCCCCTCTGACTTACTCCCCTTCATTCTTCCTCTCCTGCTATCTTCTTCTTTTTCTTTTTTCTTAAAATATGTTGCATTATTTGTTTCAGAAGTACAGATCGTGATTCAACAGTCTTGCACAATTCACAGCGCTCATCGTAGCACATACCCTCCCCAATGTCTATCACCCAGCCACCCCATCCCTCCCACCCCCAACCACTCCAGCAACACTCAGTTTGTTTCCTGAGATTAAGAATTCCTCATATCAGTGAGGTCATATGATACACGTCTTTCTCTGATTGACTTATTTCACTCAGCATAACACCCTCCAGTTCTATCCACGTTGTTGCAAATGGCAAGATCTCATTCCTTTGGATGGCTGCATAATATTTCATTGTGTATATATACCACATCATCTTTATCCATTCATCTGTCGATGGACATCTTGGCTCTTTCCACAGTTTGGCTATTGTGGACATTGCTGCTATAAACATTGAGGTGCACATACCCCTTTGGGTCCCTACATTTGTATCTTTGTGGTAAATACCCAGTAGTGCAATTGCTGGATCGAATGGTAGCTCTAATTTCAACTGTTTGAGGAACATCCATACTGTTTTCCAGAGGGGTTGGATTGCTAGAGTTTTCATTCAGCACTTTGAATATATTATTCCACTGCCTTCTGGATTCCATTGTTTCAGATGAAAAATCAGCTGTTAACTACATTGGTGCTCCCGTATAACCAATGAGTTGTTTTTCTCCTGTTGAATTCATAATTTTTCTCTTTGTCTTTTAACAGTTCACTACAATGTCCATATTGTAGATCTTTGTATGCTTATCCTACTGGGGATTCTCTGAACTTCTTGGATATGTAGATTAATGTATTCATCAAACAAGGGACATTTCCTGGAGGGAGAGGAGCAAGATGGTGGAGGAGCAGAAGACCTAAATTTCATCTGGCCCCAGGAATTCAGCTAGTTATCAAATCATTCTGAACACCTACAAACTAAACAGTGGTTTGAAGAAAAGAATAGTAGCAATTCTATGAACAGAAAAGTGACAACTTTCTGGAAGGTAGGACATGTGGAGAAGTGAATCTCAGGTGATAATATGGGAATACAGACCCCAGGGGGGTGGGGGGTTGGGGGAGGGACCCTCCGTCAGCCGGCTACCGGCAAGTGATAGAACAGTGGAGCACAAAATTGGAACTTTTAGAAGTCTGCTCCACTGAGGGACGTCACTCCAGTGGCTAAGCAGGGGGTGGGGGGTGGTGTGGAACCCTCACTGGGACAGTGTGGTCTCAGGACCCTCGGGGTCACAGAAAGACCAGGGGTGCCTGAGTGTGGCAGAGCTCCCAGGTTTTGGAACGGGGAAGCCGGCTGCAAAGATGGAGCCAAGGAGTGGGCTCGCAGCTCAGGGTTGCCATAAACCGTGATTCGTGGCACAGTCAGACCACTGCTCTTTGAGCAGGGACCCAACAGGTGGCAGATCCAGGGAGTCTTCCCTTCTTCCCCTGGGGAGGAGCGGCGTGGGAGTGCACTGTAGGAATCTGCTGGGTTTGGAGACTACAAACGGGGTTGGGTGCCAGAGATAGAAACGTTTGGTCACAGGCCAGGTGAGCTCAGAGTGAGGCTGGAGACCAGGGAGACAGGAGTAACTGACTGCTTTTCTCTGGGGGCTCACTCAGGAGTGGGGCCCTGAGTTCTTGGCTTCTCTGGGGCCAGAGATTGGGAAGCCTCCATTTTCATTCTCCTCCTCCAAAGCTGTATGGAAAACTTTCAGGGAACAAAAGCTACCGAGAGCAAACCTGAGCAGATTACTTAGCCTGGCCCCTGACAAGGGCAGTGCAATTCCACCTGGGGCAAAGAGAATCACTGCAACAGGCCCCTCCCCGAGAAGATCAGCAAGAACATCCAGCCAAGACCCAGTTACTGATTAATGAGAACTGTAAAACTCCAGTGCTAGGGGAATACAGCACATAGAATTCATGGCTTTTTCCCCATGATTATTTAGCCTTTCAAAGTTAATTTTTAAAATTTTCTTTATTTTTTCTTTTTCTATTTCTTTTTTTTAATTTTTCTTCTTTCTTTTTTCAACCAACATCTTATCAATTCCTTTTTAAAATTTTTTAAAAAGATTTTATTTATTTGACAGAGAGAGAGACAGCATGAGAGGGAACACAAGCAGGGGGAGTGGGAGAGGGAGAAGCAGGCTTCCCGCTGAGCAGGGAGTCTGATGTGGGACTCGATCCCAGGACCCTGGGATCATGACCTGAGCTGAATGCAGATGCTTAATGACCAAGCCATCCAGGTGCCCCTTAAAAAATCTTTTTTAGTTTTCATTTTTACAGTCAAATTCTATCCCTTCATTGTATTTAACCTTATTTTTATATATATATATAAGTTTTTCTTTCTTTAAAATTTTGGGATACAGTTTCTTCTAACAGACGAAAATATACCCTAAATCCAGTGTATGGCTTTGTTCTAGTCTCCCAACTGATCACATTCTCTCTTTTTTTTTTTTTTAATTTTTCTTCTTTCTGCTTTCAACCAACTTATCTTATCAATTGCTTTTTTAAAATCTTTTTTATTTTTCATCTTTACAGTCATATTCCATCCCTTCATCATATTTACCCTTATTTTGGTATATATATAAGTTTTTCTTTCTTTAAAATTTTGGGGGGCAGTTTCTTTTAACAGACAAAAAAAAACACTCAAAATCTAGTGTGTGGCTCTGTTCTATTCACCAGCCAGATCATATTCTTTTTTTTTTTCTTTCTTTCTTTTCCCCCTGGTTTTGGGTCTCTTCTGATGTGTTTAGTGTATATTTTTCTGGGGTCGTTGTTACCCTGTTAGCATTTTGTTCTCTCATTCATCTATTACTCTCTGGACAAAATGACAAGATGGAAAAACTCACCTCAAAAAAAAAAAAAAAAAGACCAAGAGGAAGTACCGACTGCCAGCAACCTAATCAATACGGACATTAAAAGATGTCAGAACTAGAGTTCAGAATGACGATTATAAAGATACTAGTTGGGCTTGAAAAAGCATAGAAGCTACTAGAGAATCGCTTCTCTAGTAGAAATAAAAGAACTAAATCTAACCAAGTCAAAATCAAAAGGCTATTAATGAGATGCAATCAAAAATGGAGGCTCTAACTGCTAAGATTAATGAGGCAGAAGAGAGAATTAGTGATCTAGAAGACCAAATGATGGAGAATAAAGAACTCAAATACATGGAGGCTAAAGAATGAATGGGTCAACCAGGAAATTAAAGAAGAATTCAAAAAATTCATGGAAACAAATGAAAATGAAAACACAACTGTTCAAAATCCTTGGGATGCTGCAAAGGCTGTCCTAAGAGGAAAGTATATAGCAATACAAGCCTTTCTCAAGAAACAAGAAAGGTCTCATATACACAACCTAACCCTATACCTAAAGGATCTGGAGAAAGAACAGCAAATAAAGCCTAAACCCATCAGGAGAAGAGAAATAATAAAGATCAGAGCAGAAATCAATGAAATAGAAACCAAAAGAACAGTAGAACAGATCAACGAAACTAGGAGCTTGTTCTTTGAAAGAATTAATAAGATTGATAAACCCCTGGCCAGACTTAACAAAAAGAAAATAGAAAGGACCAAATAAACAAAATCATGAATGAAAGAGGAGAGATCACAACCAACACCAAGAAATACAAACAATTATAAGACTATATTATGAGCAACTATAAGGCAGCAAATTAGACAATCTGGGAGAAATGGATGCATTCCTAGAGACATATAACTACAAAACTGAACCAGGAAGAAATAGAAAACCTGAACAGACCCATAACCAGTGAGGAAATTGAAGCAGTAATAAAAATCTCCCAACAAACAAGAGCCCAGGGCCAGATGGCTTCCCAAGGGAATTCTACCAAACCTTTATAGAATTAATACCTATTCTTCTGAAACTGTTCCAAAAAAATAGAAATGGAAGGAAACCTTCCAAACTCATTTTATGAGGCCAGCATTACCTTGATCCCAAAACCAGACAAAGACCCCACCAAAAAGGAGAATTACAGACCAATATCCCTGATGAACATGGATGTAAAAATTCTCACCAAAATACTAGCCAATAGGATCCAACAGTACATTAAAAGGATTATTCACCACAACCAAGTGGGATTTATTTCTGGGCTGCAAGGTTGGTTCAACATCCGCAAATCAATCAATGTGATACAATACATTAATAAAAGAAAGAACAAGAACCATATGATCCTCTCAATAGTTGCAGAAAAAGCATTTGACAAAGTACAGCATCCTTTCTTGATCAAAACTCTTCAGAGTATAGGGATAGAGGGTACATACCTCAATATCATAAAAGCCATCTATGAAAAACACACAGCGAATATTATTCCCAATGGGGAAAAATTGAGAGCTTTCCCCCTAAGGTCAGGAACACAGCATGGATGTCCACTATCACCACTGCTATTCAACATAGTATTAGAAGTCCTAGCCACAGCAATCAGACAACAAAAAGAAATGAAAATCATCCGAATCAGCAAAGAAGAAGTCAAACTCTCACTCTTTGCAGATGATATGATACTTTATGTGGAAAACCCAAAAGACTCCACCCCAAAACTGCTAGAACTCATCCAGGAATTCAGTAAAGTGACAAGATATAAAATCAATGCCCAGAAATCAGTGGCATTCCTATACACTAACAACAAGACAGAAGAAAGAGAAATTAAGGAGTAATCCCATTTACAATTGCACCCAATACCATAAGATACCTAGGAATACATCTCACCAAAGAGACAAAGAATCTGTACTCAGAAAACTATAGAATATCATGAAAGAAATTGAGGAAGACACAAAGAAATGGAAAAACGTTCCATGCTCATTGACTGGAAGAACAAATATTGTGAAAATGTCAATGCTACCCAGAGCAATCTACACATTTAATGCAATCCCTATCAAAATACCATCAACTTTTTTCAAAGAAAGGGAACAAATAATCCTCAAATTTGTGTGGAACCAGAAAAGACCCCAAATAGCCAGAGGAATGTTGAAAAAGAAAAGCAAAGCTGGTGGCATCACAATTCCGGACTTCCAGCTCTATTACAAAGCTGTCATCATCAAGACAGTATGGTACTGGCACAAAAACAGACACATAGATCAATGGAACAGAATAGAGAGCCCAGAAATGGACCCTCAACTCTATGGTCAACTCATCTTTGACAAAGCAGGAAAGAACATCCAATGGAAAAAAGACAGTCTCTTCAACAAATGGTGGTGGTAAAATTGGACAGCCACAATCAGAGGAATGAAATTGGACCACTTCCTTACACCACACACAAAAAATAGACTCAAAACGGATGAAAGACCTAAATGTGAGACAGGAATCCATCAAAATCCTAAAGGAGAACACAGGCAGCAACCTCTTCGACCTCAGCCACAGCAACTTCTTCCTAGAAACATTGCCAAAGGCAAGGGAAGCAAGGGCAAAAATGAACTATTGGGACTTCATCAAGATAAAAAGCTTTTGCACAGCAAAGGAAACAGTCAACAAAACCAAGAGACAACCGACAGAATGGGAGAAGATATTTGCAAATGACATATCAGATAAAGGGCTAGTATCCAAAATCTATAAAGAACTTATCAAACTCAACACCCAGAGAACCAACAATCCAATCAAGAAACAGGCAGAAGACATGAACAGACATTTCTGCAAAGAAGACATCCAAATGGCCAACAGACACATGAAAAAGTGCTCAACATCACTCAGCATCAGGGAAATACGAATCAAAACCTCACTGAGATACCACCTCACACCCATCAGAATGGCTAAAATTAACAAGTCAGGAAACAACAGATTTTGACAAGGATGCGGAGAAAGGGGAACCCTCTTACACTCTTGGTGGGAATGCAAGCTGGTGCAGCCACTCGGGAAAAAGTATGGAGGTTCCTCAAAAAGTTGAAAATAGACCTACCCTACGACCAAGCAATTGTGCTACTGGGTATTTACCCCAAACATACAAATGTAGTGATCTGAAGGGGCACCTGCACCCCAATGTTTATGGCAGCACTGTCCACAATAGCCAAACTATGGAAAGAGCCTAGATGTCCATTAACAGATGAATGGATAAAGAAGATGTGTATATATATATATATATATATATATGTGTGTGTGTGTATATATATATATATATATATACACACAATGGAATATTATGCACCATCAAAAAAAAAAAAGAAATCTTGCCATTTGCAATGACGTGGATGGAACTAGAGGGTATTATGCTAAGCGAAATAAGTCAATCAGAGAAAGACAATTATCATATGATCTCACTGATATGAGGAATTTGAGAAACAAGACAGAGGATCATAAGGGAAGGGAGGGGAAAATGAAACAAGACGAAACCAGAGAGGGAGACAAACCATCAGAGACTCTTAATCTCAGGAAACAAACTGAGGGTTGCTGGAGTGGTGGGGGGTGGGAGGGATAGGGTGGCTGGGTGATGGACACTAGAGAGGGTATGTGCTATGGTGAGTGCTGTGAATTGTGTAAGACTGATGAATCACAGACCTGTACCCCAGAAAAAAATAATACATTGTATGTTAATAAAAAAAATGGGTCATTTCCAGACATTATTTCTTCATGTATCATTTCTGTCTCTTACTCTCTTTCTTTTCTCCTGGGACTCTGATTACAATTATGTTGGTTGCTCTCCACAAGATATCCATTTCAACCAACAACATCACTGGGCATAGGTCCTCAACCCACTGCTCCAAATTGTGTGAAGCTTCTATGGCAGCAGAATCACTGCACTGATTAGGCCAAAGGAGTGGAATAGGGAAGATCTTAGGTAAGTTTTAGAAGCACCCCTAAGCAAGAATTCCACAAACTTCATAGTTTTTCATGCATTAATACTTCTCATTTTGTTGATGCCTTTGCTCAATTTCCAGAGTGCTGAAATGATTTTTTGTCAATTTGTCCAGCTTTATAGTTGCTTTTGGGGGTGAGTGGATAGAAAATTTGACAGGTTCCTCACTCAGACATAGACAAAAAGATTTCCTCTCTAATATTTTCCATATATATTTAAAATTATGATTATATATTTTTAAAAAGTTGTGATCACATTGAATATAATTTTATATCCTGATTTTTTATTTAATAGACTATCACATACATCCTCTCATGTTTTTAAATTTTTCATAAGGATAATTTTTAATATATGCACAATATTCTCCAACCATATGGATATAATAAAAGTAATAGATAAAGATGTCTGTGTGTCAACTATACCCCTAGTGCTTTACATATCTTACCTCATTTAATATGTAAAACAACTCTAGGAAATGAGCATTGTCTTAATTTTACTGACAAGCAAACTGAAGTTGAGAGAAACTTAGTCACTTGCCTGAAGTCACCCAGCTAGTGAATGGCAGTTCCAGAATTCAAACTAGAGGCTGACTGACATCAAGGCCTATAACCTTTCAATTATGATATACTGTTTCCCTCAGGTTCCTAAGAATATCTTCATGTAGTAAAATCTGGATACAATTCTACCTTTTCCCTTGAAATAGATTCCTAGAAGTAGGAATACTATGGGAAAAGATTTAAGTACTCTAAGCTTCTTAATACATGCTGACAATTTTTTTTTTTTTGCAGTTTGTACTAATTTACACTTCTAGCAGTGAATGAGAGCTGTTGTTTTACTACACCTTTGCCACCAGTGGGCATTATCATATATTTTTTAAAGGTTTTATTTATTTATTTGACAGAGAGAGACACAGCGAGAGAGGGAACACAAGTGGGTGGAGTGGGAGAGGGAGAGGGAGAAGCAGGCTCCCCTCTGAGCAGGGAGCCCGATGCGTGGCTCGATCCCAGGACCCCGGGATCGTGACCTGAGCCGAAGGCAGATGCTTAAGGACTGAGCCACCCAGGCACCCCCATTATCATATTTTAAAGAATTGTCTAATTTTACAGGTAAAATGATATTTTATTATTTTAATTTGCAATTTTTTGATTATAGATAAGGCCAAACATTTCTTCTTTTATTTATTCGCCATTGGCATTTATTCTTTTTGATCTATTTCATGTACTTTGCCCTTTAAAAAAATTGGTGTGTTTTTCTTATTAGTTTGATAAAGTGCTTTATGTTTTAGGAATAATAGTCATCTTTCAGATATGTATCCAAATATTCCCCCCAGTTTTTCGGTTACATTGTAATTTTATTTATGATGGCTCCTTCTACATATAGAAGCTATTCACTTTTTGGTAATCTAAATCTTTTATATCTTTCATTGCTTTCAAGCCTAGGAAGCCTTCCCGGAATTTGTATCTTTTAATTAATAGCCACTTCAACTTTTATATGCTTCACATTTAACTATTTTAATAAACTCTTTTGGAATTTATTTTGATCTATGCTATATGTAACATTTTGGCATTCTTTTTGTCCATTTAACTATCTATAAAACATTAACAATTTAATGGACACAAATTTATCATTTTTATTTATAATAATATACTAAACCTTTATTATTAGACATTTAAACTTGTTTTTAGTTTTTACTATTATAGATCCCAAAAAGTTTTTATGAATATGGAGTTCTTGATCCTATCAAATTATTTCCTTAAGATACATCCTTATAAGTGTGATTTTTTATTAAAGGATACTTATATAGAAAGAACTTACTACTCAGTTGGTTTGTAAATAGATGATAGGTCTTTCATGACTCTATTATTGAAAAATAGCTGTCTTAATAATGATGAAAGAGTAATTTTTTTTATTATTGTTATGTTTTATAGACTCACTTTCTCCTAAGAAACAACATGGTAAAACTGACTTTTTGCTTTGGGGAAATATATATATATTCTCTATTTATATGTAGACATATAGATAGGTAAAAAGATAGATGATTTTAACATTTTAACACCTGAAAATGGAAAGAGACATATTGTAGCTCATTAATCAGCTCATGGATTTAAGTTTTTACATACTTAACACAATAGACTTCTTTCATTTCCTAAAGATTGTGTATCTGACTTTATTGAGTAAAACTGAAATATAATAAACTACATATTTAAAGTATACAATTTGATTAATTTTGACACATGTATACACATGTGAAACCATTACCACAGTCAAGATAACCAACATTTCCCTCATCCCTAATACTTTCCTCACATTCTTTTATAATCCATCCTTTGCTCTATTCCTGTTCACAAGCAGCCACTGGTCTGCTTTATGTCACTACAGACTATTTTCCTAGAATTCTATTTAATGGAATCATACATTATGTACTCTCTTTTATCTGGCTTCTTTCATTTAGCATAATGCATTTGAGATTCATACATGTTGCATGTATCAATAGTTCATTCTTTTTTTACTACTGAGTAGTATTTCATTACATAGATATACAACAAAATTTGTTTTTCTGTTCACCTGTTGATGGAGGTTTAGGTTGTTTCCAGTTTTTTACTTTTTATTATCCTCAAGTTTTTAAGGTTCAATGACAGAATGACTGCAAGGTGCTATATTTAACATCCTAGTATACCAACTGGTTCCAAATTTCAATTGCAAAGATGTATATGCTAAAGATGTAAATAAACACATACATAAAGAATAAATTAGGATAATACCTTCTATATAATTTTTTCTTACCTTTTCATAGACTGTCCTGTCTAGGTAAGGATAAACATGAAAAGCTCCCCGAATTCTCTTCACACCTGGATACAGCAATGGGACCATATTAACATAAGCCACACCATGAAATGAAAGCTGACTTTCATCATCAGCCT
Source organism: Eumetopias jubatus (assembly GCF_037043125.1). Taxonomy (NCBI): domain Eukaryota; kingdom Metazoa; phylum Chordata; class Mammalia; order Carnivora; family Otariidae; genus Eumetopias; species Eumetopias jubatus. The sequence goes on along the minus strand of NW_028274823.1, from coordinate 54,935,801 downwards.
AAAGGATTAAAACCAGAGAGCTGTTAGTGCTATAGAGCAATGTAGCATAAGGTATGGAGCTCTGACTTAGTCACTCAAAGACCTGGCTTTAGGAACTAGCTATGCTACTTAACTTTGGCTTTGGGTCAGTTACATAGATATTTTGGATCTACATTTCTTTATATTCAAAATGGGTTTAATAATACCATGATCACTTAAATAATGCATATAAGCAGTGTTAATGAATAGTAAAGACAGTAGTTAGATCAACACACACTCAAATTAATTGATAATATATGTATTCAACCAAAAAGTCAATTTCACCATGTAGATCTAAGGAAAAAGTGAAGCTTTGTAAAACAAAAAACAAAACAAAACAAAAAAACAATGGAAAGGAATCAGAAGCTGTGACTCTTAGCTTTAATTTACAGATTTTTATGAATGAAAGGGACCTTACAAATCCTCCAGACCAGTGATGACAAATAGAGTTTAACTTATGCCTAAATTCTAATAAGTTGGTGGATTTGTTTCAGAGTACTATATTGAGAAAGATTCTGTATCCTTACCTGAGTTTAGAAAGAAAGAATGTTTTGATTAATCAGTAATATCTGCCATGGATGACAAGAATGAATGATAGTCTCCCATCATGTATTTGCCATCTCTAATTTCATCTGAACTCCCATTACAAAGATGAGTAACATGTTAATTAATATAAGAACATAATTTTTAATGGATGTATGGTCTGCCATAGAAAACTTTAATAGGGAAAAATCAATTTAGCAAAAGAAAATACATTTAATCCCCACAAGATTAAAAATAATCTTTTTATTTCACATATAATAATTAGAAATTAGATTAGAAAGTCCTATGTTCATGTAATAATATTGTGTTGTTAAGGAAAGTTAGCCAATGTACATTATATATTACAAAGGGAGAAGTGATTACTAGTAGTAGTATTTTTATTATGCAAAAAACTCTATTTTAAAAGTCAATAAAATAATTTAGGTACTTGTTAAGTATCTGTTGTACACCATGAATCATGCTAGGTGCTGTGGAGGATACAAAGCAGTCTATGACAGGATTCCTACCCTCAAAGAATTTATGAACAAGCAGAAAAGACCAGACATGCACAAATAAAATAATAGAGAACATGTTCTAAGCTCAGAAAACTAGATCTTTTCAGAATAATGTACATCAATGAATTCTATTACTCTAATTAGCAGGCTAAAACATTATAAGTAGGATGTCTAAAAGAAATTCAGGAAAATGCATTAGGTTGAACCATATCGCCAATATTTAACTACTGTGTCCTATAAAGACGGCTATTTTGTGTGGTTTTATGACGGTAAAACTATAATAAAGAGCTAAAGGGAAATAGGATATCTGGGAATAAAGTCTAAATGATTTTTAGTGGACAATGGGGAGCTAGGGTGACCAGTTATCCTGATTTGTCAGGGACAGGAGAGTTTCCTGGGAGGTGAGATTTTCAGTGCTAACACCAGAAAACTACTTGGCAAATCAGGTTAAGTTGGTCACTCTAGAGAGCAGCCACATCAGTTCACACACTCCGATGGTATCAGAATTAGAAGCAGAATAAAAGGTTGGGTCTAGGGGCGCCTGGGTAGCTCGGTCGTTAAGCGTCTTCCTTTGGCTCAGGTCTGGGATTGAGCGCCGCATCGGGCTCCCTGCTCTGCAGGAAGCCTGCTTCTCCCTCTCCTGCTACCCCTGCTTGTGTTCCCTCTCTTGCTGTGTCTCTCTCTGTCAAATAAATAAATAAAATCTTTTAAAAAAATAAAAAAATAAAAGGTTGGGTCTAACCAGACATTTCTTATATAAATATTTTTAAGCAAACAAATTAACCTTATCAAATTTTGCAGCTTTCCCTTTGGGTGCAGTAGCCAGAGGAACTCTTGTGATCTCTACAGGCCAAAATCGACAATCAGCAATTCGCTTCTGAAAACTGCAAATCAAAAATCAGTCCATTAACATTATATACAAAAATGAGGTTAGTGTAATTTAAGAGGAAGTATTCCTCTCCTTTGAAAAGTAATGGAGGGGTGCCTGGGTGGTGAAGTCAGCTAGGCAACCAACTCTCGGTTTTGGCTCAGGTCCTGATCTTGGGCTTCTGGGATGGATCCCTGCACGAACGAGCCCCGCATGGGGCTCAGGGCTCAGTGTGGAGCCTGCTTGGGAGACTCTCTCTTCTGCCACTCCCTCTGCCCCTACCCCCCCACCCCCACACTCTATTTCTCTCCCTCTCTCTCAAAATGAATAACTCTTTTAAAAAGTAACGGAATAGGCACACATATATAAATATTTTTATTAGGTAGGTGGGTTTTTTAAACCTTTCCAAATTTATAAATTCCAAAAGAATTCTACTATACTGCTAGCAGAGGCAAACTATACTTTATTTTTTTTCGGCAATATGAAGCAAAAGCCTTAAAATTGTCATAATCTTTGACCCAGAAATTCCACTTCTAGTGATTTATTCTAAAGAAATAATCACACAAGTATGCAAATAGTATAAAATATATTTATTTCTCCTGTGGAAATAAAGTAGGACTTACAGTGTCAGCTCTGACACGTAACGTGTTTAGAAGTTGTTGCTCCTGATCTTAGAACAACAACAACAACAACAAAAACCTGGTCAGACTGAAAAATCAATGACCTTTCTTAGATCCATCTAAGAATTAAGTTCGTGGGGCCAATCACCACCCTGAAATTTGGAGATACACGCAAGTATAGAGAATCACGGCTGAGATCAGCTTACAGGTAGGAAAAAGTAACAGAGCCAGTAACTGGTGGAAACACTTTAATGGTAATTTTGACCAATTGCTGGAGGCTGGATTAGCCAAAGTTATAGGCTCCTGGAAGCCCAGTCTTACGAGAGCCCCACAGTTTTTTGGTTTTAAAGCAAGGGGCCCCATCCAATATTCATGGTGAAGATATGAGAAAAATCCTCTTAGGCAGAAAGAAGGGAAAAGTAACCATTTTGAAACATGCCTGCAGTGTTATCCATAACAAAAGCCTACTCTTGGGGCACCTGGGTGGCTCAGATGTTAAGTGTCTGCCTTGAGCTCGGGTCATGATCCCAGGGTCCTGGGATCGAGCCCCCCATTGGGCTCCTGGCTCAGCAGGAGCTTCTCCCTCTCCCTCTCCCTCTGTCCCTCTCCCTGCTCATGCTCTCTCTCTCTCTCTCTCTCTATCTCTGTGTCTCAAATGAATAAAAAAAATCTTAAAAGAAAAAGTACTAAAAAAAAGCCTACTCTTTAAGGGAAACTACTTTACCAGAGCCTTATCTGACCCAGGGGAAGGGCAATTAGACAACTCCAGCTCTGTCTAGCCTTCCTGTCTCACATAATAAGTAAAAAATGTTGTTAAACACTTCTGAAGGTCACAGCCCAGGGAGTCAATCCATTAAAATACTGAGATTTAACCGAAGGATTATAAAACACTTCCCCTTCCCAACACCTTCCCACCATAACAACAGGGTTCCAGTACAATAACGTGGATTATAACAGAGAGACTGCAAAACATAGACCCTACCTAAGAAAAGTTCTTAGGCAAACCCAAACACAACAGGGGAAGAGCAAAAAAGGAAACTGAAGCCTCTAGCACCTACATATATAGCAAACATTAAACACAGCCCAGCTCCTAGCCAGATTAACAGAAAACTTCACACTAAAAACCCTAATTACCTCACTTCTTATTACCCAATACATAATGTCCAACTTTCAAAAAAAATTACAAGGAATAGTAAAAGGCAAGAAAAAAATACAAAAGAGACACAACATAAGAACTAGACTCAGATATGACACATTTTGAAATGATCATATAGGGAATTTAAAATAACTATGATTAATATGTTAAGAACTCTAATGGAAAAAGCAGACAACCTGCAGATAATGTAATAGGGAGATGGAAATGTAAAGAAAGAGATGAAGTTTTTCTTATTTTTAACTGATCAAATAGATAACTGTTCAAAGTAATAATAGCAATAATGTATCCTTAACAAAATATCAGCAAGTCAAAGCCAAGAATGTGTATTTATATTATACACCACGGTCATGTGGAGAACCAGAAGTACATAGGAATTTTCTGAAATATCTGCTCAATTTTTCTGTAATTCTAACATTGTTCTTAAAAATAGTCTAGCCTGGTGGTGGGTATTAAGGAGGGCACGAATTGCAATGAGCACTGGGTGTTATACGCAAATAATGAATCATGCAACAATTCAAATTATACATATATTAATGTGTTATACAATATAGTATACATATATTGAGAATCCTCTGTTTTGCATCCTCTTCCTAACCCCCAGGTAACAGAGACTGGTAGTTACCCAAACAATACCAAGTGCCCTGTTCTTCTTTAGCATCTAACTCCTGATTTAGTCTGAGTAACAATGTGTCTAACAAAAATATAATTCCCAGCTTCTTGTGCATCTAGAGATGGCTATTGAGATATAAACTGAGGTTGCAGATTCTAGGAAGGCTTTATAAGGGGGGCTAAGACAGCCAGCATGTGTCCTTTTTTATCCATAAACACTGCCCTCTCTTACAACTTTCTGTGAGGAATGTGAACGTGCAGGATGGAGTTCCAACAGCCATCTTGAACCATGAGACAAACTTGTGGATAGAAGGCACATGTTAAAAAAGGTAGAGCAAAAAGAAAGATGGAGCCTGGATACCTGATAACACTGGAGCTACCATACATAGCCTCTCTGGACTTGTTTTATATGAAAAGAAATCAGAATCTACCTTGGTTAAGCCACCATCACTAAAAGACTCTGTTATTAGCAAATGTGGTGAAAGAGATTCTCAGATCACCTTAACTCAAATATAGATAAAGTTAACGAAAGTATTTCTTCCCACCTATAGTCTTTGGTGGTTAGACATAGTCCCTTCCTCTTCCTACCTGACCACTGCAGGAGGATGAAGGTAGCAGCGACTTTCCAAGTCCCAAATAATCCTTTTCTTTATGCACTCTGCTTGGTTCCTAAATTCCCTGTCCTGTAAAATAATAAGAAACTTCTGTTTTCTCAATGTACTGTTGCTTCATCCTGCTCATTCTGTGGGGCATTCTTTTAATGGATTTGACCACAACACTTTTACTACTACTACTATTACTATGACTACTACTGTAACTACTACCACAGCTTAAATTTTAGGGTGCTTCACTATTAATAAAATACATAATATAAATTATTTTTATTCTTACATCAATCCAGTACTAAGTTCCAAATATTCACTCATATAACCTCAATCATCTGGTTCTCAACCCTGGATGCATATTAGAATTATCTGAGCTTTTATTTACTTTATTTAGTTTTAAAGATTTTATTTACTTATTTGTCAGAGAGAGAGAGAGAGAGAGAGCGAGCACAACAGGGGGAGAGGCAGGCAGAGGGAGAAGCAGGCTTCCCACTGAGCAGGGAGCCCGATGCGGGACTCAATCCCAGGATCCCGGGATCATGACCTGAGCTGAAGGCAGACGCTTAACTGATTGAGCCACTCAGGGGTCCCTATCTGGGAGCTTTTAAAAAAATCACTACCTGGACAGTGATACTTTGAAAGTAAATTCTTATGTAATTGATCTCAGTTAGGGCTTGGCCATTGTTATTGTTTTAAAAGCTTTCCAGGTGATTCAAATGAGCAACCAGGCTTGAGAACAATGACCTAAACTAAAATATATATATATATAATGAATTACTATTCAGCCATCAAAAAGAATGAAATCTTGCCATATGCAATGATTTGGATGGAGTTACAGTGTATTATGCTAAGTGAAATAGGTCAGAAAAAGCAAGTACCATATGATTTCACTCAAATGTGGAATTTAAGAAATAAAACAGATGAACATATGGGAAAAGAAAAAAAAGAGAGGGGAGTAAAATATAAGGGACTCTTAACTACAGAGAACAAACTGAGGGTTGCTGGAGGGGAGGAGGGCAGGGGATGGGCTAGATGGGTGATGGGTATTAAGGACTCTTGTTGTGATGAGCACGGGGTGTTGTATGTAAGTGATGAAACTAAACTAAATTCTACTCCTGAAACTAATATTACACTGTATGTTAACTAACTAGAATTTAAATAAAAACTTGAAACAGGAAAAAAAAAGCAAAATGTAATATAAAATCCAAATATGTAAAATAAAATACCTGATCTAAACAAAAATATAAATCAAAGAACAGGATGCATTTTCACTAATCACAATGATGAGAGAAGACACCACACAATGTCTTCCAAATATTGCCTGACTTATTTCAACTATTTCGTCAGATACTTAACATAATCCAACCACTTTCATTCTAGAAACTATTTTTTTGAATGTTTCCGCTAATAATTATTAACTCATTCAAGAAACATTTGCAAGTGTGCTTGCAGCATTTTCTCTGCTCTTGACAAGTATAGGATGTAGAAAGAAAGAACGAGAGAAGAAATGAAGAATGAGGAAAGGAAGGAAGGAGGAAAGAGAAAAGGAAGGAGGAAGAGAGGAATAAAAAGGAAAGGACAATTCCAACAACCTGAACGTCCACCAGCAGGAGACTGGTCAAGTGATTTAAGTGTGTCCATATGCAGTGTCATGTCATACAGCAAGTGCAGAGAAAGAAAAAGAGTAGGAACGTTCTCTAGGTAGCAGTGCGGAAAAATCACCAAAGTACACTAAAAAGCAAGTTGTAAAACAGTGAGTATGCCACCCTTTCAGTAAAAACACAAACAAACAACCAATAGGGAAAGAATACATGTATGTATATATGTGTGTATATAAAGCAAAACTGACATTTTCCCCTGCTTTCAATATGATTAAGCACTTTATTTACTCAGTTAAAAACAAATAATCATTTAAAAATAAAATAAACAATAAACACTTTACACGCTGAGATAAAAAAAAATAGTGTCTTCCTGATGGGTTCTAGTCTGAAAATAACAGGATTTTTGAATACTTCCTATAAATCTAACCTTCCTAAAGGAAAACAGTTTTATCCCTGACTTTTGCTATGCTAATGTTTCTGAGTCAGTCCTTCTGAAATCTTACTCCTTTGCATTCTTTGCAAGGAAACTTCACTCTTCCAAATGTTTTTGTTTGTGAGTCTTCCTTTTTTCCTTTGAGTATATATATTTGCTTTTATATGCATGACCTATGACCATATTATTACCTACTCAAAAATAGATAAATCTGTGGCACCCGGGTGGCTCAGCTGGTTAAGCGTCTGCCTTTGGCTCAGGTCATGATCCCAGTGTCCTGGGATCCAGCCCAGAGTAGGGCTCCCTGCTCAGTGGGGAGTCTGCTTCTCCCTCTCCCTCTGCTCCTCCCCCCGCCCTGCTCGTGCTCTCCCTCCCTCTCTCTCTATCAAATAAATAAAATCTTTTAAAAATGAATAAATAAATAAATTTAAATAAAGAGTAAATTTGAATTTAATAAATTATTTTGTTTGTTGAACTTAAGAAGTCAGGAGACATTTTCATCAGAATTAGATAATTATTTTATTTTAACAAGTAACAAATATATAGAAATATATTTTATATATTATATATAATACATTAATATTAATTACATTATGTTAATAAATATATAATATAAATATAAAAACATTTAAAAAGTGTTTTAGCATCTGTCTATGCATTTAGTTTATCACCAAAAAACTTCATAATTCTCTCACCTCGGGGCGGTTGAGTTCTCCTTCTTCTTCCTCATAGGGCCCACCAATGATGAAAGCATCAGGAATGTTATTAGCTCCTGGAGCCAGAATGTTGGCAATTGGCCATTTTTTGGGCCTGGGAACCGGTTCTCTTTCCCCTCCAAGCTTTAGAGTTCCATTCTTGAACAAAATGGGATAGTCTTTCTACAGAATATCATACAGCAGGAAATTTTGTAAAAGACTTCAAAATGAACAAAAAAGATTACTGAAGTATCTTCAATGTAATGTTGGGTGTTGTCTAACAGACCTTTCTTTCTGTGATTATCTGATTCTACAGAGGAGCCTGTGCCCTTCATTGTCTTTGTGCTATTTTATAATTTTTAATTGATAATAATGCAAAATATTCTTGTCCATAGATATGCAAATATATTTTGTTCAGTGGAGATATAACTGATTATTGCCATGTGGCTGATGATGAGTTTAGAATTATTGGCAAATTCATTTCAACATTCCTGATTGCTTATATATGGGTTATTTCTTCAGATTCTCCTTTGAACTCTTTTTGGTTTAAATCCTTTTTGTTATTTTATATCTATATGAGAGTTATGATATACCTTTTTAAAAATTACCTTTTTAAAAACAAACTTAAATCTGACAAAGGGCTAACAATATAGGCACTTTCCTACTTATAATTTATCTAAAATATACTTGCAATAGAAAATTGATAAAGATATAAATAGGCAAATTATAGAAAGGGAAATTAGATAATCCACCATTTAAATAACAACGTGTTGGATATCCTTAATAATTCCAATGAACATTAAAACAATGAGATATATTTTTAAACCACAGACTGGCAAAATCTGCCTGAAAATAACAAGCATTGGCAATATTGTGAAGGGAATGGTATTCTTATACATAGTTGATGGAAATATAAATTGGTATAACTATGGAAAGCCATTTTGCAGTCTCCAGTAAATTTAAAATTGTCATACCCTATAATTCAACAATTCTAGTTGTTTGGGTTAGCTAAAAAACTTTTGTGAAGGAGAGGCATTTCTGGAATGGCAGAGTAAAGACCGCTGAAAAGCTGCTCCTCCATAAAAACAAGAATAGTGGCAAAAATTGTCAAAATAAAGGATGCCAAGACCACTCAATGGAGAAAGGACAGTCTTTTCTTTCTTTCTTTTTTTTAAGATTTTATTTATTTATTTGACAGAGAAAGAGAGAGAGAGAAAGCACAAGCAGGTGGAGTGGCGGGCAGAGGAAGAGGGAGAAGCAGGCTCCCCACTGAGCAAGGAGCCCAATGTGGGGCTCAATCCCAGGATGCTGGGATCATGACCTGAGCCGAAGGCAGACACTTAACCAACTGAGCCACCCAGGCACCCTGGACAATCTTTTCAATAAATGATGCAGACAACTAATTATCCACATGCAAAAAAATCAAGCTGTACCCTTACCTTAAACCACATACAAAAATTAACTCAAAATGAATCAAAGGCCTAAACATAAGAACTAATATTATAAAACTCTTAGAAGAAAACTCAGGGGGAAAACTTCATGGCATTGAATTAAGCAATGATTTCTTGGTTATGACACCAATGACACAGACACAAAAGAAAGAAATAGATAAATTGGACTTCATTAAAATTAAAAAATTTTGTGCAGCAAAATATACTAACAACAAAGTAAAAAATGGGAGAAAATATTTGCAAATCACATATCTGATAAGGGATTAATAGCTAGAATCTATAAACTACTCTTAAAACTCAACAACAAAAAACAACCTGATTCAAAAATGGGCAAAGAACTTGAATAAACATTTCCCTAAAAGAAAATATACAAATGGGGACACCTGGGTGGCTCAGTCGTTAAGCGTCTGCCTTTGGCTCAGGTCATGATCCCAGGATTCTGGGATTGAGCCCCACATCGGGGTCCCTGCTCCACAGAAAGCCTGCTTCTCCCTCTCCCACTCCCCCTGCTTGTGTTCCCTCTCTCGCTGTGTCTCTCTCTGTCAAATAAATAAAATCTTAAAAAAAAAAATATATATATATATATACAAATGGCAATATAAGCATGGAAAAGATGTTCAACGTCATCAGTCATTAGGGAAATACAACTCTAAAACACAAGAAAATGCCACTTCACACCTATTAGAATGGGTATTATTACAAAACAAAAAAATAATAAATATGGATGAGGATATGGAGAAATTGGAACCCTTTATACTGCTGGTGGGAATGTAAATGATGAAGAGGAATTGGAAGGTTCCTACTGAAATGTAGATGGCAATAAAACAGATGGCAGTATTAACTAATTATACCTTTTTAGCAAGCAATTTGGAAATCTCTATCAAGAGCCTCAAAAAATCCAACACAATCATTCCATAGAAATGTTGACTAAGAGGGGCGCCTGGGTGGCTCAGTTGAGCACCTGACTCTTGATTTTGGCTCAGGTCATGATCTCAGGGTCATGGGATCCAGCGATGTGCGTCAGGCTCTGCAGTCAGCAGGGACGCTGCTTGAAATTCCCTCTCCCATTTCCCTCTGCCCCTCTGCCCTTCTGCCCTATGCACCTGCACTCTCTCTTCCCGCCTCAAAATAAATAAATAAATCTTAAAAAAAAAAATTGGGCTAAGAAAATAACTGAAATTAAGAGAAAGTTTTATATAATTAAGCACACTGTACAAATCCACAAAATATACACATAAAATATATAGAAACACATTAAAAATAGTCAATTTTAAAATGTTTTACGTATTTTCCACCATAAATATGTATTTATTGACATAAATTATATGTAATATATACTATTATGTATATGTAAACTATAGATATCTACATATAAAACAGAAGTAAACTTTATTTTTTTTAAACCTAAAAAAAATCTCAGCCATTAATAGAGAGCTTGCTTTGAATGAAATCTTAGCAGGTGAGGAAGAGATGACCATATGAGTGTTTAGATCTATATAAATATCTGGTTGTAGGGCTTTACCTCTCCAACTGATGGAACTTGCATACCAACCATGTAGTTCTGCATAGGCCCTACTGGAATGAAAGATTCAGGCACAGAGTAGGCAGCCTCCAATGTGACTTTCAGTAGATTGCCTCCTAAGATTTGTGCTGTGGTCAATAAGGGTTCTGCCACAAATACTTTAACTTCAAGACTGCACTGCTGGAAAAGAATAAAATTATGCAGCATTTTGAAAATGCCAGAGGCCTTCCCACCTCCCCCTTTTTTTCATTATCTTATTTGAATCTCATATCACTGTTCAAGGTAAGAAGGTCAAATTTAACTATTTCCATATAGAGGATTCAAATAACTTTCTCTAAGGCTCATGAGTTAGAACTATAGCTGAGATGAGAATCTTATTCCTAAGCTAGAGGCCTTTCCCCTCTACCATACTGAGGTCACATATGTATACAAACACATATAGAAGAGGAATTGGAAGGTCCTATACTGAAATGTTAATAGTAGTTTCACATGAGTGACATTGGGTTGCTTTTCTTGCCAGTTTATATTCTGTGACTATCTTTGTAATTTAAATGTAGTACTTTTTAAAAATTAGACTCCACCAAAAAATTGCTAGAATTGATACAGGAATTCAGTAAACTCACAGGATATAAAATCAGTACACAGAAGTCTATTGCATTTCTATACACCAATAATGAAGCAGCAGAAAGAGAAATCAAAGAATCAATCCCATTTACAATTGCACCAAAAACTATAAGATACCTAGGAATAAACCTAATCAAAGAGGTAAAAGATCTGTAATCTGAAAACTATAGAGTGCTTTTGAAAGAAATTGAGGAAGGCACAAAGAAATGGAAAAACATTCCATGCTCATGGATTGGAAGAACAAATATTGTTAAAATGTCTATACTACCCAAAGCAATCTATACATTCAATGCAATCCCTATCAAAATAACACCAGCATTATTCACAGAGTTGGAAAAAACAATCCTAAAATTTGTACGTAACCAGGAAAGACCCCAAATAGCCAAAGTAATGTTGAAAAGGAAAACCAAAGCTGGACACATCAGAGTTCTGGACATCAAAGCTGTATTATAAAGCTGTAATCATCAAGACAGTATGGCACTGGCACAAAAACAGACACATAGATCAATGGAACAGAATAGAGAACCCAGAAATGGACCCTCAGCTATATGACAGGAAAGAATATACAATGGAAAAAAGACAGTCTCTTCCACAAATGGCATTGGGAAAATTAGACAGCCACATGCAGAAGAACGAAACTGGACAACTTTCTTACACCATACAAAAAAATAAATTCAAATGGATGAAAAATCTAAATGCGAGACAGGGATCCATCAAAATCCTAGAGGAGAACACAGGCAGCAACCTCTTTGACCTTGGTCACAGCAACTTCTTACTAGACATGTCTCCAGAAGCAAGAGAAACAAAAGCAAAAATGAACTATTGGGACTTCATCAAGATAAAAAGCTTTTGCACAGCAAAGGAAATAATCAACAAAACATAAGAATGGAGAAGACATTTGCAAATGACATATCAGATAAAGGGCTAGTATCCAAAATCTACAAAGAATTTATCAATCTCAACACCCAAAGAACAAATAATCCAATCAAGAAATGTGCAGAATACACGAACAGACATTTCTCCAAAGAAGACATACAAATGGCTAAAAGACACATGAAAAAATGTTCAACATCACTTGGTATCAGGGAAATACAAATCAAAACCACAATGAGATAGATAACACCTCACACTAGTCAGAATGGCTAACATTAACAACTCAGGAAACAACCAATGTTGGTGAGGATGCAGAGAAAGGGGGACCCCATTGCACTGTTGGTAGGAATGCAAACTGGTACAGCCACTCTGGAAAACAGTATGGAGGTTCCTCAAAAAGTTGAAAATAGAGCTACCCTATGACCCAGCAATTGCACTCCTAGGTATTTACCCAAAGGATACATAGTGATTCCAGGGGGTACCTGCACCCCAATGTTTATAGCAGCAATGTCCACAATAGCCAAAATATGGAAAGAGCCCAGATGTCCATCAACTGATGAATGGATAAAGAAGATGTGGTGTGTGTATGTATATATATATATATATATATATATATATATGTGTATATATATATATATATATATATATATATATATAAAACGGAATATTACTTGGCCACCAAAAAGAATGAAATCTTGTCATTTGCAATGACATGGATGGAGCTAGTGTATTATGCTAAGTGAAATAAATCAGAGAAAGACAAATACCAAATGATTTCACTCACATGTGGAATTTAAAAAACAACACAGACGAACATGGGGAAGGGAAGGAAAAATAAAATAAGATAAAAACAGAGAGGGAGGCAAACCATAACATACTCTTAAGTATAGGGAACAAACTGAGGGTTGTTGGAGGGGAGGTGGGTGGGGGAATGGGGTAACGGGTGATGGGCATTAAGGAGGGCACTTGATGTAATGAACACTGGGTATTACATGCAACTGATGAATCATTAAATTCTACCCCTGAAACTATAATACACTATATGTTAACAACTTGAATTTAAGTAAAATCTAAAATAAATAAATAAATAAATAAAATTTTAAGGTTTTTTTACTAAATATTTGAAAATCATATTCTTTATTTCCATTTTTCACAGATGCAAAAGTATTTCTTGACAGCATGAACAAGCTTGAAAAATGAGTTTTTTAGAAGAGCTACCAAGGATTTGATGTTAGTGATGTACCCAAGTAGGGCTATCAAGACAGCTCATATTTTAATTAGAGAGGAGAAAAATAATTTGTTCATTTTTATTTTCTTAGAAATCAACATTAATAAGAATAATTAATATTATTGTTAAAGAATTACACATTCTACTGGGGCGCCTGGGTGGCTCAGTCAGTTGAGTGTCTGACTCTGGGTTTCTGCTCAGATCATGATCTCAGTGTCCTGAGATCAAGCCCCACTTTGGGCTCCACACGCAGTGGGAAGTCTGCTTGAGAGTCTCTCTTTCCCTCTCCCTCTGCTCCTCCCCCTGCTTGCACACATGCATGCTCTATCTCTCTCTAAAATAATCCTTAAGGAAAAAAAGAATTACATATTCTACAATGAGAAATTTCCAAGTTATGTCTCCAATAGAAATTCTCAGAAACAATGTTGTAAATGGTGTTCAGATAGCCTGCTAGTTCATGAGATGTACATATCATATGTGGATATGTTATTTGTATTAACAAAATGTAGAACATCACTCTACTAGGTAAATCTTAAAAAGTAAAGTTGAAATGTAATTTCAAAAAACAAAAAAGGGGCACCTAGGTGGCTCAGATGGTTAGGTGTCTGCCTTCAGCTCAAGTCATGATCCCAGGGTCCTGGGATCAAGCCCCATATCAGGTTCCTGGCTCAGTGGGGAACCTCTTCTCTCTCTCCCTCTGCCTCTCCCCCTGCTCATGCTCTCTCTGTATCTCTGTGTCTCACATGAATAAATAAAATCTTTTAAAAAAATAAAAATATTTTTTTAAAAAAGAACTTTGTAATGACCTTGGGGGAAAAAAAAGAAATTCTGATTTGGCAAATGTGCTTTTATTTTTATTTTTTTTTTCTGGAAAAACCTTCTTTAATTTTTCTCCTTGCCTGGCACGGCCCAGACTTGAGACACCTGAGCTTCACAAATGCGATACAAATGTCAGCTCCCAGGACCCTCAAACCATGGGGTTAAGTGCAGGCAGGGGAGGCCCCTTCCTGAAACCCCTTAAAGTACATCACAGACTGGCCCCCATGTGGCCCTGAAGTTGGCCCATCAGCACATTGACAAGTCCATGGGCTGACAGGCATGGAGGGTGGGAAATGTGCTTTTTCATAAGAAAATATTTTTTTCTTTTTTTTTTAAAGATTTTATTTATTTATTTGACAGAGAGAGGGAGCAAGCACACAAGCAGGGGGAGCAGCAGAGGGAGAGAAGCAGGCTTTCCGCTGAGCAGGGAGCCCCATGTGGGTCTCCATCCCAGGACCCTACAATCATGACCCAAGCCAAAGGCAGACGCTTAACAGACTGAGCCACCCAAGAGCCCCAAGAAAATATTTTTTAAAATATATATGTATACACCCATATATATACAGATATAGGTATAGATAGAGATATATATGTATGTATCTAACATTTTCACACAGGATACAATAGAAAGAAGCTTTAAAATGTATGTTGGTTAGAAAAATACAAAGATTAGCATGTCTCCCACACAAGGATGACACACAAATTCATGAAGCATTCCATATAAAAAATAAATTAAATAAAATGTGTATTGGTTGCTAATTATATGCCAGACACTTTACCGCAGCACTAGGAATATAATGATAAAGGAGACATGGCCCCTTTTATTATGGGATTCATATTGTAATTCCATGATTTATGATAAATCCTATAATAGAGACCTGTATAAAATGCCCTAGTCAAGGAGTACGAAAGAGGAAGTGAATAATTAATTATTGGGGTGAGGAGGAGAGATGGTGATGCCTCCATTGACTTCTACAAAATGAATTAATGAAAGTTTGCAATTTAGATAAGCAGAGAAAGGAAAGAAAATAATTCTGAACTAAAAGAAGAGTTTATGTAAAAGAGGATTGAAACAGCATGGTGTATTTTGTTCAGGTGTAAGTAGTTCAGGATTTTAGAATATAAAGCATAAGAAGGGGAGTCTGGGAGATTATATTGAACAAGTGGCAGGTTCCTATTATAAAAGCTGTTGCATGCCTGCTAAGGAATCTGGACCTTAACAAGTAAGCAGTAGGGGAATCCATGAACTACATAGTACTGAACAGGGGATGTGATGTGATCCTATTTACTTGTAAGTCACCCGACAAGAGTGAGAAGGTGGAACTGGAGGGAGGTAAGGGCAGTTATAAGGCTACTTGTAATGTTCCAATGAGAGGTTATAAGGCAATAAAGAGTAGGAATAAAGCTAAGAAGAGAAGAGTCCAGAGGCATTTAGGAGATATAAAAGGCTGGATTTGCTGAAAGGCAGATTTGGGATAGGTTGTATTTAGGGTCCAAAGAAGCACTCATACTGGTGACTGTTAAATAATGAATAATCTCCCCCCTGCAACCCAGGAATATGAACACAGACTAAGAAGAAAAGGTGGCCAAGGTTAGAACCTTCACACATAAGACATGGGCAGAAGAAAGAGGTCTGGTGCAGGAACCTGAGAAGGTACAGTCAGTGAGCTGGAAGTGAGAACACCAAAGGGAAGAAGATTTTAAGAAACAGAGGCATTAAAGAATGTGACACCTCTGATCAGTACGTCTCTGGAAAGATAAGTAAAATGTCCCGAAGTTATCTAATTTGTATCACTCAATCAAAACAGGAAATACTTGAAGATGAATTGGAAACTCTTTTCTAAGGACAGGTTTATGTCATTTTACTCTTTGAGTCTTGAGAATAACCAGTGTAGATGCTTAAATATAAAATTAGTGAGAATTCTCAAGTGAATGGAAATTAAATGTGATATATTCTTTTCATTGCATGTGTAAAACAAGTAAACACAGAAATACTATGAACAAACATCCTAAGGACTAATAATCCATTTGACTAATTTTTCTTCTAAAGATATGTAAGGAAAATCAACATAAGTACATATAAGTATATAAGCAGGGAGACTGGACCAATGAAGGCAGACTGAGCTCAGATATATACCTCTTTCTAGCACAAGTCACATGGAATTACAGAAAGATACTAAATTATACCTTTACCTCCAATAAAAGAATAATGCTATAACATCCCTGGAAAATAAGAAATGCTATCAGTGGACTACATATTTATAGGAATCCTAGAAAGAGAGAAAGCAAATTAAATCAGATCTTAAAACAAAAAACCAAACAACCTAGAAGAAAACAACCACAGCCTAAAATAAGACAGAGAGAGGACCACAGCAGATACAGGAGTAGACTATGGCAGCTCCAAGGTCAAAATCAACAAGAAGCAGGAAGGGACCCACAGCAGTGGTTAATTAGGGAACTGCATTCGGAATAGTTGGGTCATTTGGGCCCTTCTCTCTCTTTCACTTTTGCAAAACAGAAGAAAGCTGTGGTATCTGCTGAAAGTGAGTACACTTGCACCAGAGTGGCAAAAGTAAAGACCCAAGAAGATACTGATCCCCAGGAAGAATGGAAAACACAGCCCAGAAGACAAACCAGACTAGCACAGCCTACCAATTCAGGCTTAATATGCCAGAAAGTGTGGTCGGTGCATTCACGTGTTATTCAATTTAATCCATCAGGACATTTCCTTGGTTAAGCTTTCTCTATGTGTACCCCTGGGCAAAGTAATCAATAACTACACTGTGCCCACATGCCCCACTCCATTATTTAATCACACTGATTATGACCCATGACGTGTAGATTATGGACTCCTAAAGTAGGACTCTGATTTATTTATCTTTGTTTCCCAGAACTTAGCATTCTGTGTGCTTGTGAAAAGAATACACCTGATGAACTGGACTCAACTTAATCAAATCTTTATAACAATCAGATTTGGTAGACTGAACGGCAGGCTGAAAGTGGAGCTTTAGAACTCTGATTACCTTTACACCTGACCGAACAGGTTCTAAAGGCGAGCCTGGCACAGGGTGCAAGGGGACCATCGTTTCAAATGAACTCTCTCCTGCAAAAAGAAAGCAAATCAAACCATAGAAGGAAGGGTTAGGCAGAGATAAATGTGCTCATCTTTTTATCAAATCCCTCAAATTCACTGAGGTTGATTTTTGCACTTCTCTGGAGCTAAATTTTATGAGCTTTCCTATATCTGCTTTTGAGCAAAGCACACATCTGACCTTTCAGTAAAGGAAGAAGGTCCACCACAGCTTGACCAAGAATTGAAGTCTTCTCATCTTTCTGTTTCTTTTCCTTTGGTAAAACTTCAGTCATAGTTACTAGAAAAATCAAAACAAAATAAGAGTATGTTTGGGTCATCCATCAGATAACCATGGTGCAGCAAACAAAGCATTGTCAAAGAAATTTAAGAGAAATTAACTTGAAACTTGAGAAGGCACCATTATTAGTGACTTCTGGTGGAAAATACTGAACCACCTCAGTGACCTGTTAAATTTTTGCATACATGTTATAGTAAAAAATAGACTTTACATCATAATCATGTACACACATATGTATAAAAGTAACTGATGTATATGATTAAAACAAAGTTCCACATAATATTCATACTTACTAACTGAAAACCCTTAAGCATTTTGTATTCTATTTCATGTATAAGAAATCACTGGTCATGATCCTCTTCAATCAATTTCAGGAATGACTAGAAAGTCATAATCTGCATTAAAATAATTAAAGAACTGGAGGGAGGTAATATAACATTAAAATAATGTTCTTGATCTTTCCCATTTTGCCTAGGATTTAGGAGACCTTAGAGTGATTTACAGAGCATGCAAGGTATGTACCAGGTTTCTCACTGCAGCATTACTCAGTGTATGTGCTTAAAATTTGTTATGAACAACTTGAAATACACAAAAAAGTAGAGAGATTGGTATACTGAGTGAATATCTATATAGCCATCACCTGGATTTAACAATAGTTAACATGCTGTCATATTTGCTTCATCTATTTTTGTTTGCTGAAATACTTTCAAGTAAATTACAGACATTATGACATTTTACCCCTAAATACTAAAGTATACAAATTCAAAATATGGCATTTTCCTATATAATCACAATAACTTTATCAATCTAGCAAGTGTATAATAAAATTAAGTGTAATTCCTTAATTCATCTAATGCCTAGTCTACATTTAATATTTCTTAATTATCCCAAAATTTATTTTGTAGCTTGTTTGTTCAAACTAGGATCCAATGACCAACATGTGCTCTCTTTGGATGAGAACATCTGGTTCTCATATTTCTTACATTTCTTTTCACTTAGAACAGGCTTTTCTCCCACATACATTTTTTTCTATGACACTGATTTGTTAAAGACATCAGACCCAGTTGTTTTCTAGACTGTCTCATTTTCTGGATGTGTCTCTCCCCGACCCCGCCATGGTGTTTGTTTCTCAGTTCTTGTTTCCTGTAAACTTAGGTTCATCTTCAGTATTTTTGGCAAAGATAATACAATTTGATAACATACATGCCTATGTGGTATGTTATCAAACTCTGTGATCTTTGTTTTCAAAAAGTAATTATAAAATGCTCTTTTTTTAATGTCTTTTTTTTTATTGTGGTAACATGCATATTAAATTTACCATCCTACTCAATGGTATTAAACACATTCACATTTTTGGTGTAATCATCACCACCATCCATTTCCATAACTCTTTTCATCCTCTAAAATTGAACTCTATATCGATTAAACAATAATTCCCATTCTCCCCCCGACCCCGGCAACCACCAGGATCCTTTCTGTCCCTATGTATTTGATTATGTACCTCATACAGCATTTGTGTTTTTGTGACTGGCTTATTTCAGTTAGTATATTGAACTCACAATTCATTCATGTTGTAGCATATGTATGTCAGACTTTCTTTCTTAAGGCTGAATAATATTCAATTGTATATACATGCCACGGTTTACCTATCCATTCTGTTGACAGACATGTAGATTCCTTCCACATTTTACCTTTTGTGAATTAATGCTTCTATGAACATCAGTGCACAAATATTTCTTTGAAACCCTGCTTTCAATTATTTTGGATATATTCCCATAAGTAAAGTTGCTGGATCATATAATTCTATTTTTAATTTTTTGAGGAATGACCAGCTTCCACAGTGACTATACCATTCTACATTCCTACCAAAAGTGCATACAGATTCCGATTTGTCCACATCCTTGCCAACTGTTGTTTTCTGTTTTTTTGATAGAAACCTTTCTAATATGTATGAGGTGATATCTCATCATAGTTTTGGTTTGCATTTCTCTAATGATTAGTGATGTTGCATACTTTTTCATGTGCTCATTGGCCATTTGTAGATGTTTGGAGAAATGTCTATTCAAGTCCTTTGCCAATTTTTGAATTAGGTTGGTTTTTGTTGTTATATTCTGAATACTAATTCCTTATCAGATATATGATTTGCAAATATTTTTCTGCCATTCTGTGAGCTGCTTTTTTACTCATATATAGGTCTTTTGATACACAAGATATTTAAATTTT
This sequence comes from Eumetopias jubatus, assembly GCF_037043125.1. Lineage (NCBI taxonomy): Eukaryota > Metazoa > Chordata > Mammalia > Carnivora > Otariidae > Eumetopias > Eumetopias jubatus. The sequence goes on along the minus strand of NW_028274823.1, from coordinate 54,916,048 downwards.
CATTAAGTCCAATTTCTCCCTCTCTCTTTTTAAAATTTTATTTATTTATTTATTTATTTATTTATTTATTTATTTATTTATTTATTTATTTTAGAAAGAGTGAGTGTGAGCAGGGGTGGGGGGCGACAGAGGGGTGTAGAATCTCAGGCAGACTCCAACCCAAGTGCAGAGCCCAACAGGGGGCTTGATCCCTTGAGGCCAAGATCAATACCCAAACCGAAACCAAGAATTGGTTGCCCAACCGAGCCACCCAGGTGTCCCTAATTTTGCTCTTTCTTTTGTTACCTGTGCCTTTAGTATCCTTTTTTTATTATTATGTTATGTTAGTCGCCATACAGTACATCATTAGTTTTTGATGTAGTGTTCCATGATTCATTGTTTACATTTAATACACAATGCTCCATGCAATACATGCCCTCCTTAATACCCATCACTCGGCTAACCCATTCCCCCACCCCCCTCCCCTCTGAAACCCTCAGATTGTTTCCCATAGTTCATAGTCTCTCACGGTTCGTCTCCTCCTCTGATTTCCTTTCCTTCTCCTAATGTCTTCCATGCTATTCCTTATGTTCCACAAATAAGTGAAACCATATGATAATTGTCTTTCTCTGCTTGACTTATTTCACTTAGCATAATCCCCTCCAGTTCCATCCACGTCGATGCAAATGGTGGGTATTCATCCTTTCTGATGGCTGAGTAATATTCCATTGTATATATGCACCGCATCTTCTTTATCCATTCATCTGTTGAAGGGCATCTCAGCTCCTTCCACAGTTTAGTATCCTATCCAAGAAATCATTGCCAAATCTAATATCATGAAGCTTTGTCCTTCATATTCTTCTAGGAGTTTTATCCTTTCCAGTCTTGCATTTAGGTCCTTAATCCATCCTGAGTTAATTTTCATATATGGTGTTAGGTAATGGTCCAAGTTCATTCTTCTTTATATGGGTATCCAGTTTTCCTAGCACCTATTGTTGAAAAGACTGTCCTTTCCTCATTAAATGGGCTAGGCACCCTTGTCAAAAATCATTTGACCATTTGTGTGAGGGGTTATTTCTGGGCTCTCTATTCTGTTCCATTGTTATATATGTCTCTTTCTGATAATACCATACTTTTTTGATTGCTCTAGTTTTGTAGTAAGTTCTGAAAACAGTAAGTGTGAGACCTCCAACTTTGCTCTTTTTCAAGCTCCTTTTGGCTATTTGGGAGTTTCTTGGATTCCATATGAATTTTAGGATGGATTTTTCTATTTCTGCAAAAAAAAATCATTGGGACTTTGATAGGGATTGCATTGAATCTGTAAATCACTTTGGGTAGTATTGACATTTTAACAATATTAACTTTTCCAAACCATGAATATGGGATGTGTGTCAATTTATTTGTATATCTTTAATTTCCTTCAGCAATGTTTTGTAGTTTTCATTGTACAAGTCTTTCATCTTCTTGGTTAAGTTAATTCTTAGAGCTCTTTCCCATCTTGCAAGATGGTGGGTGAAAAAGCTGAGAAGCCGGATACTAAGAAGAAGAAACTGGAAGCCAAGAAGGCTGATGCTGGTGGCAAGACTAAGAAGGGTAACCCCAAGGCTAAAATGCCAAAGAAGGGGAAGCCCCACTGCAGCTGAAACCCTGTCCTAGTTAGAGGAATTGGCAGATATTTCCCATTGGCTATGTATTCCAGAAAGGCCATGTACAAGAGGAAGTATTTGGCAGCTAAATCCAGGGTTGAAAAGAGAAAGAAGAAGGTTTTTGCTACTCTCAAAAAACCAGTTGGTGGTGACAAGAATGGTGGTACCTGAGTGGTTGAGCTTCACAAAATGCCTAGGTATTATCCTACTGAAGAGGTGCCTGGAAACCTGTTAAGCCATGGCAAAAAACCTTTGAGTCAGCATGTGAGAAAACTGTGAGCTAACATCACTCCTGGGACAATTTTGATCATCCTCACTGGGTGCCACAGAGGCAAGAGGGTAGTTTTCCTGAAGCAACTGAGCAGTGGCTTGCTACTTGTGACCAGACTGACGTCCCTCAATCAAGTTCCTCTGTGTAGAACACACCAGAAATTCGTCATTGCCACTTCTACCAAAATTGTTATCAGCAGTGTGAAAATCCCCATACATCTCACTGATGCTTACTTCAAGAAGAAGCGGCATAAGCCCAGACACCAGGAAGGTGAGATCTTTGACACCAAGAAAGAGAAATACAAGATTACAGAGCAGAGCAAGGTTGATCAGAAAGCTATGGACTTGCAAATTCTGCCAAAAATCAAAGCTGTTTCACAGCTTCAGGGCTACCTCTGCTCTATGTTTTCTCTCACAAATGGAGTTTACCCTCACAAATTGGTGTTCTAAATTTCTTACAAAGAACCTAATTGGGGGAGGAGAAAGATGGCAGAAGAGTAAGAGACCTAAATTTCATCTGGTCTCAGGAAATCAGCTAGATAGGTATCAAATCATTCTGAACACCTGTAAACTCAACAGGAGATCAAAGAAAAGAATAGAAGCAACTCTGAACAGAAAAGTGACCACTTTCTGGAAGGTAGGACATGCAGAGAAGTGAACCTGAGGTGATATTCGGGAGGATAGATGGCAGGGGAGGGGGCCTCTGTCGGCCGCTTCTGGCAAGTGATAGAGCCACAGAGCACAAAATCAGAACTTTTAGAAGTCTGCTCCGCTGAGGGACGTCGCTCCAGTGGCTAGGCTGGGGGTGGAATCCTCACTGGGACAGTGTGGTCTCAGGACCATGGGGGTCACAAAAAGGCTAGGGGTGCCTGAGCGCAGCAGAGTTCCCAGGTATTGAAGCAGGGAAGCCAGCTGCAGAGATGGAGCCAAGGAGTGGGCTCTCAGCTCAGGGTTGCCATAAACCATGATCTGTAGCACAGTCAGGCCACTCCTCTTCCAGCAGGGACCCAACAAGCGGCAGATCCGGGGAGACTCCCCTTCCTCCCCGGGAGGAGCAGTGCAGGAGCACTGCAGGAATCTGCTGGGTTTGGAGACTCCACACAGGGTCGTGTGCCAGAGATAGAAATGCTTGGTCTCAGGCCGGGTGAGCACGGAGTGCGACCGGAGACCAGGGAGAGAGGAGTGATTGACTGCTTTTCTCTGGGGGCTGACTCAGGAGTGGGGCCCCAACCTCTCGGCTCCTCCGGGACCAGAGATTGGGAGGCCTCCATTTTCTTTCTCATCCTCCAAAGCTGTATGGAAAGCTTGCAGGGAACAAAAGCTCCCGAGAGCAAACCCAACCAGATTACTTAGCCCGGCCACTGGCAATGGGGGGCGGGGGCAATTCGGCCTCGGGCAAAGACATTTGAGAATCACTGCAACAGGCCCCTCCCCCAGAAGATCAGCAAGAACAGCCAGCCAAGACCAAGTTTACAGATCAATGAGAACGGCAGAACTCCAGCACTAGTATTCCCCTAGAATTTCATAGTATTCATGGCTTTTTTTCCCCATGATTCTTTAATCTTTCAAATTCTTTAAATTTTCTTTATTTTTTTCCTTTTCTATTTTTTTTGAATTTTTCTTTTTCCCTTTTTCACCCAACATCTTATCAATCCCTTTTTTAAAAATCTTTTTTATTTTTCATTTTTAGTGTCATATTCTATCCCTTTGCTGTAGTTAACCTTATCTTTGGTATATATATAAGTTGTTCTCTCTTTAAAATTTTGGGATACAGTTTCTTCTAACAGACCAAAATATACCCTAAATCTCTAGTGTATGGCTTTGTTCTAGTCTCCTGCCTGATCACATTCTCTCCCCCCAATTTTTTTGTTCTTTTTTTAATTTCTCTTCTTCCTTTTCTCAACCAACTTCTTACCAATTCCTTTTATAAAATCTTTCATAATTTTCATCTTTACAGTCATATTCCATCCCTTCACTGTACTTACCTTATTTTTTACATATATAAGTTTTTCTTTCTTTAAATTTCGGGAGGCAGTTTCTTCTAACAGACGAAAATATGCCCAAAATCTAGTGTGCAGCACTGATCTATTCACCAGCCTGATCATATTTGATCATATTCTTTTTTTTTTCTTTCTCCACCCGCCCCCCCGCCCGATTTCGGGTCTCTTCTGATTTCTTTAGTGTATATTTTTCTGGGGTCATTGTTACCCTGTTAGCATTTTGTTCTCTCATTCATCTATTCTTCTCTGGACAAGAAGACAAGACGGAAAAACTCACCTCAAAAAAAAAAAAAAAAAAGAACAAGAGGCAGTACTGACTGCCAGTGACCTAATCAACAGGGACATTAATAAGATGTTGGAACTAGAGTTCAGAATGATGATTATAAAGATACTAGCTGGGCGTGAAAAAAGCATGGAAGCTACTAGAGAATCCCTTTCTGGAGAAATAAAAGAACTAAAATCTAACCAAGTCGAAATCAAAAAGGCTACTAATGAGGTGCAATAAAAAATGGAGGCTCTAACTGCTAGGATAAATTAGGCAGAAGAGAGAATTAGTGATCTAAAAGACCAAATGATGGAGACTAAAGAAGCTGAGAAACAGAGAGATAAACAACTACTAGATCACAAGGGGAGAATTCGAGAGATAAGTGATACCATAAGATGAAATAATATTACAATAATTGGGATCCCAGAAGAAGAAGAGAGAGAGGGGCAGAAGGTATACTGGAGCAAATTATAGCAGAGAACCTCCCTAATTTGGGGAAGGAAACAGGCATCAAAATCCAGGTGGCACAGAGAACCCCCCTCAAAACCAATAAAAATAGGTCAACACCCCGACATCTAACAGTAAAACTTACGATTTCCGGGACAAAGAGAAAATCCTGAAAGCAGCTCAAGACAAGAGATCTGTAACCCACAATGGCAGAAACATTAGATTGGCAACAGACCTATCCACAGAGACCTGGCAGGCCAGAAAGGACTGGCATGATATATTCAGAGCACTAAATGAGAAAAATATGCAGCCAAGAATACTATATCCAGCTAGGCTGTTGTTGAAAATAGAAGGAGAGATAAAAAGCTTCCAGGACAAACAAAAACTAAAGGAATTTGCAAACACGAAACCAGCCCTACAAGAAATATTGAAAGGGTTCCTCTAAGCAAAGAGAGAGCCTAAAAGTAACATACCAGAAAGGAACACAGACAATATACAGTAACAGTCACCTTACAGGCAATACAATGGCACTAAATTTATATCTTTCAATAGTTACCCTGACTGTAAATGGGCTAAATGCCCCAATCAAAAGACACAGGGTATCAGATTGGATAAAAAAACAAGACCCATCGATATGCTGTCTGCAAGAGACTCATTTTAGACCCAAAGACACCTCCAGATTGAAAGTGAGGGGGTGGAAAACCACTTATTATGCTAATGGACACCAAAAGAAAGCTGGGGTGGCAATCCCTATATCAGACAAATTAGATTTTAAACCAAAAGACTATAATAAGAGATGAGGAAGGACACTATATCATACTTAAAGGGTCTATCCAACAAGAATTTCTAATAATTGTAAATATCTATGCCCCTGACATGGGAGCAGCCAATTATATAAGCCAATTAATAACAAAAGCAAAGGAACACATTGACAACAATACAATAATAGGGGAAGACTTTAACACCCCCCTCACTGAAATGGACAAATCATCTAAACAAAAGATCAACAAGGATATAAAGACTTTAAATGACAGACTGGACCAAATGGACTTCACAGATATATTCAGAACATTCCATCCCAAAGCAACAGAATACACATTCTTCTCTAGTGCCCATGGAACATTCTCCAGAATAGATCACATCCTAGGTCACAAATCAGGTCTCAACCGGTACCAAAGATTGGGATCACTCCCTGCATATTTTCAGCCCACAATGCTTTGAAACTAGAACTCAATCACAAGAGGAAGGTCGGAAAGAACTCAAATACATGGAGGCTAAAGAACATCCTACTAAAGAATGAGTGGGTCAATCAGGAAATTAAAGAAGAATTCAAAAATTCATGGAAACAAATGAAAATGAAAACACATAAACTGTTCAAAATCTTTGGGATGCAGCAAAGGCAGTCCTAAGAGGAAAGGATATAGCAATACAAGCCTTTCTCAAGAAACAAGAAAGGTCTCAAATACACAACCAACCCTACACCTAAAGGAGCTGGAGAAAGAACAGCAAGTAAAGTCTAAACCCAGCAGGAGAAGAGAAATAATAAAGATCAGAGCAGAAATCAATGAAATAGAAACCAAAAGAACAGTAGAACAGATCAACGAAACTAGGAGCTGGTTCTTTGAAAGAATTAACAAGATTGATAAACCCCTGCCCAGACTTATCAAAAAGAAAAGAGAAATGACCCAAATAAATAAAATCATGAATGAAAGAGGAGGGATCACAACCAACACCAAAGAAATATAAACAATTATAAGAACATATTATGAGCAACTCTATGCCAGCAAATTAGATAATCTGGAAGAAATGGATGCATTCCTAGAGATGTATAAACTACCAAAACTGAACCAGGAAGAAATAGAAAACCGGAACAGACCCATGACAAGTAAGGAAATCGAAGCAGTAATAAAAAATTTCCCAACAATTAAGAGCCTAGGGCCAGATGGCTTCCCAGGGGAATTCTACCAAACATTTAAAGAAGAATTAATACCTATTCTTCTGAAACTGTTCCAAAAAATAGAAATGGAAGAAAACCTTCCAAACTCATTTTATGAGGCCAGCACTACCTTGATCCCAAAACCCCACAAAGACCCCACCAAAAAGGAGAATTACAGACCAATATCCCTGATGAACATGGATGTAAAAATTCTCACCAAAATACTAGCCAATAGGATCCAACAGTACATTAAAAGGATTATTCACCACGACCAAGTGGGATTTATTCCTGGGCTGCAAGGTTGGTTTAACAACCGCAAATCAATCAATGTGATACAATACATTAATAAAAGAAAGAACAAGAACCATATGATCCTCTCAATAGATGCAGAAAAAGCATTTGACAAAGTACAACATTCTTTCTTGATTAAAACTCTTCAGAGTGTAGGGATAGAGGGTACATACCTCTATATCATAAAAGCCATCTATGAAAAAGATGAGAATGGGGAAAAACTGAGAGCTTTCCCCCTAAGGTCGGGAACACGGCAGGGATGTCCACTATCTCCACTGCTATTCAACACAGCAGGAGAAGTTCTAGCCTCAGCAATCAGACAACAAAAAGAAAAGGCACCCGAATTGGCAAAGAAGAAGTCAAACTCTCACTCTTTGTAGATGATATGATACTTCATGTGGAAAACCCAAAAGACTCCACCCCAAAACTGCTGGAACTCCTACAGGAATTCAGTAAAGTGTCAGGATATAAAATCAATGCACAGAAGTCAGTGGCATTTCTATACACCAACAACAAGACAGAAGAAAGAGAAATTAAGGAGTCAATCCCATTTACAATTGCACCCAATACCATAAGATACCTAGGAATACATCTAACCAAAGAGACAAAGAATCTGTACTCAGAAAACAATAGAATACTCATGAAAGAAATTGAGGAAGACACAAAGAAATGGAAAAACGTTCCATGCTCATGGACTGGAAGAACAAATATTGTGAAAATGTCAATGCTACCCAGAGCAATCTACACATTTAATGCAATCCCTATCAAAATACCATCAACTTTTTTCAAAGAAAGGGAACAAATAATCCTCAAATTTGTGTGGAACCAGAAAAGACCCCAAATAGCCAGAGGAATGTTGAAAAAGAAAAGCAAAGCTGGCGGCATCACAATTCCGGACTTCCAGCTCTATTACAAAGCTGTCATCATCAAGACAGTATGGTACTGGCACAAAAACAGACACATAGATCAATGGAACAGAATAGAGAGCCCAGAAATGGACCCTCAACTCTATGGTCAACTCATCTTTGACAAAGCAGGAAAGAACATCCAATGGAAAAAACACAGTCTCTTCAACAAATGGTGGTGGTAAAATTGGACAGCCACAATCAGAAGAATGAAATTGAACCACTTCCTTACACCACACACAAAAAATAGACTCAAAACGGATGAAAAACCTAAATGTGAGACAGGAATCCATCAAAATCCTAAAGGAGAACACAGGCAGCAACCTCTTCGACCTCAGCCACAGCAACTTCTTCCTAGAAACATTGCCAAAGGCAAGGGAAGCAAGGGCAAAAATGAACTATTGGGACTTCATCAAGATAAAAAGCTTTTGCACAGCAAAGGAAACAGTCAACAAAACCAAGAGACAACCGACAGAATGGGAGAAGATATTTGCAAATGACATATCAGATAAAGGGCTAGTATCCAAAATCTATAAAGAACTTATCAAACTCAACACCTAGAGAACCAACAATACAATCAAGAAACGGGCAGAAGACATGAACAGACATTTCTGCAAAGAAGATATCCAAATGGCCAACAGACATATGAAAAAGTACTCAACATCACTCAGCATCAGGGAAATAGGAATCAAAACCTCAATGAGATACCACCTCACACCCGTCAGAATGGCTAAAATTAACAAGTCAGGAAACAACAGATTTTGGTTAGGATGCAGAGAAAGGGGAACCCTCCTACACTGTTGGTCGGAATGCAAGCTGGTGCAGCCACTCTGGAAAACAGTATGGAGGTTCCTCAAAAAGTTGAAAATAGAGTTACCCTATGACCCAGCAATTGCACTACTGGGTATTTACCCCAAACATACAAATGTAGTGATCTGAAGGGGCACCTGCACCCCAATGTTTATAGCAGCACTGTCCACAATAGCCAAACTATGGAAAGAGCCTAGATATCCATCAGCAGATGAATGGATAAAGAAGATGTTGTATATATATACAATGGAATATTATGCAGCCATCAGAAAAGAAATCTTCCCATTTGCAGTGATGTGGATGGAACTAAAGGGTATTATGCTAAGCGAAATAAGTCAATCAGAGAAAGACAATTATCATATGATCTCACTGATATGAGGAATTCTTAATCTCAGGAAACAAATTGAGGGTTGCTGGAGTGGTGGGGGGTGAGCGGGATGGGGTGGCTGGGTGATGGACATTGGGGAGGGTATGTGCTATGGTGAGCACTGTGAATTGTTTAAGACTGATGAATCACAGACCTGTACCTCTGAAACAAATAATACATTATATGTTTAAAAAAAAAAAAGAAGATAGTAGGAATGGAAAAATGAAGGGGGGGAAATTGGAGTGGGAGACGAACCATGAGAGACTATGGACTCTGAGAAACAAACTGAGGGTTTTAGAGGGGAGGCGGGTGGGGGGGATGGGTTAGGCCAGTGATGGGTATTAAGGAGGGCACGTATTGAATGGGCACTGGGTGTTATATGCAAACAATGAATCATGGAACACTTCATCAAAAACTAATGATGTAATGTATGATGACTAACATAACATAAAAAAAAAGAACCTAATTAAATAACTGATCCATTTTTAAAAAAGTTAATTCTTAGGTATTTTATTCCTTTTGATGGAATTGATTTATAACTTACTTTTTGTTGTTCATGGTTAGTATATAGAAATGCAACTGATATTTACTGAATTTGTATCCTGCATTTAAAAAAAAAGATTTATTTATTATTCATTCATTCATTCTTCCATTCATTCATTTGGAGAGCGGAGGGGAAGGGCCAAGGGAGAGAAAACCCAAGCAGACTCTGTGTGGGCATGGAGCCTGACACGGGGCTCGATCTCACGACCCTGAGATCATGACCTGAGCCAAAATGAAGTCAGATGCGAAACTGACTGAGCCACTCAGGCACCCCATATCCTGCTGCTTTACCAAAATCATTTATATCATTTATTCTGGTGTGTGTGTGTGTGTGTGTGTGTGATCTTTAAGGTTTTCTACATATAATCATATATAAAACTGATCATATAATCTGCAACAGAGATCATTTTATTTTTTCCTTTCCATTTGGATGTCTTTTATTTCTTTTTCTTACCTAACTGCTCTGGCTAGAACTTTTAATATTATTTTGAAAAGAAGTGAAAGCAGGAATCCTTGCCTTGTTCCTGATCTTGGGATATTTTCAGTCTTTCACCATCGAGTATAATGTTCATTGAGAACATTTTATATATGGCTTTTATCATTTTGAGGTAGTTTCCCTCTATTCCTACTTTGGTGAGTGTTTATTTCATGAAATTGTGTTGAATTTTGTCAAAAGCTTTTTCTCTATCAACTGAGATATTATGTGGGGGGTTTTCATTCTGTTGATTTGATTTATTAGATAGATGGAGTTGTATGTTGAGCCATCCTTGCATTCCAAGAATAAATTCCCCTGGTCAAGGTGCATAATCCTTTTCCTATGCTGCTCAACTTGGTTTGCTAGTACTTTGTTGAGTACTTGTTCATCAATGTTCATAAGAGATACTGGTTTGTAGTTTTCTTATAGTGTCCTTGTCTGGCTTTAGTGTTCAGGGTAATGCTGGCCTCATAGAATGAGTTAGGAATATTCCCTCCTCTTCATTTTTTTGGCGGAAAGTTTCAGTAGTATTGATATTAGTTCTTCAAAATTTGGTAGAATTATCAGGCCCAGGACTTTTCTTTGAGAGATTTTTTTTAAATCACTGATTTAATCTCCTAGATAGTTATAGTTCTATTAAGATTTTCTTTCTTTGTGCTTTAATCTGGTAGTTTTGTGTCCCTAGGAATTTGTCCATTTCAACTAGGTTATTCCATTTGTTGAATAATTTTTCATAGTACTCACTTATACTTTCAATTTCTGTATAATTGGTAGTAATATCCCCACTTTAATTTCTACCTTTAGTTATATGAGTCTTCTCTATTTTTTCTTAGTCCGTCTAGCTAGAGGTTTGTGAATTTTGTTGATCTTTTCAAAAAACTGACTTTTGGGGGCACCTGGGTGGCTCAGTCAATTAAGCATCTAACTCTTTGATTTCAGTTCAGGTCATGATCGTAGGGTGCTGGGATCCAGCCCCATGTCAGGCTCGCCATTCAGTGGGCAGTCTGCTTGGGGATTCTCCCTCTCCCTCTGCCCCTTCCCCCCACTCATGTGCACTCTCTCTCTCTCCCTAGAATAAATAAATCTTTTTTAAAAACCTGACTTTTGGTTTCATTGATTTTCTGTGTTGTTTTTTATTCTGTATTTTGCCTACTTCTGCTCTAGTTTTTATTATTTCCTTTCTTCTGTGGGTTTTGGAGTTTTGTTCTTCTTTTTCTAGTTCCTTATGTGGTATAGTTAGATTGTTGATTTGAAATGTTCCTTGTTTTTTAAAATTTTATTTGTTTACTTATTTTTAATTCCAGTATAATTAACATACACTGTTATATTAGTTTCAGGTGTACAATATAGTGATAAAACAATTCTGTACATTACTCAGTGCTCATCATAAGTGTACTTTTAATCCCCTTCACCTGTTTCACCCATCTTCCCACCCACTTCTCTCTGGTAACCACTAGTTTGTTTTCTATAGTTAAGAGTCTGTTTTTTGGTTTTTCTCTTTTTTTATTTCTTAAAATCCATATGAGTGAGATCATATGGTATTTCTCTCTCTCTGTTGTTTCACTTAACATTATATCCTCTAGATCCATCCATGTTGTTGCAAATGGCAAAATTTCATTCTTTTTTATGGTTGAGTAATATTCCATTGTATATATATACCACATTTTCTTTATCCATTCCTCTATTGATGGACACTTGGGTTGCTTCCATATTTAGCTATTGTAAATAATGCTGCAATAAACATTGGGGTGCATATAACTTTTAGATTAGTGTTTTCATATTCTTTGGGTAAATGTCCAATAGGGAATTACTGGATCATATAATAATTCTATTTTTAATGTTTTGAGGAGCCTCCATACTGTTTTCCACAGTGGCTGCACCAGTTTGCATTCCCACTAACAGTGCCTGAGGAAGAATCTTCTCCACATCCTCACCAACACTTGTTTCTTGTGATTTTTTTTTAATTTGAATGGGCTATACTGTCATGTTTCTTTGTATGCCTTATGATTTTTTTTATTGAACACTGGATATTTGAATCTAATAATGGGTAAGTCTGGAAATCAGATTCTACCCCTTCCCAGAGTTTACTGCTTTTTGTTTTTTTTATTTTTATTTGTCATTGTTGTAGGCTGTCTCTGTGCTGAGGGTCAGCCTGAGGTGTAAAATTAAGGTCCTTTCAGGTCTCCTCTGAGCCTTTCCCTGGGCATGCATGGTCACTTTCTAGTTTTCCCCTTATTCGCAGTTGTTTTTAAGTGTCCTAATTGTTAATTGCTAATGAAAAAAGGTAAGAGGGGAAAAGGATGCTGCCCTTTAAATACTTTGGTAGTTTCAATAGGAGAGGAAGGGTCTTACAACAACGGGATGGAGGGAGGTGCAACAACACCTTATAGCCTCTTTGCACCTCTGTGATCAGAAGCAGCAATCAGCAATCAGGGCACAGATCCACAATATTTGAAGGACTAGGTCGTTTTAGCTCATCCTGGCTCCAGCAAACTGTGTGCAAGCTACTAGAGGAACACATACATGGCTCCCTGCCACATACCTAGAAGGGTGGGGAATGAGTAGCTGCTACTGTGTTTAGGTCTGAAATTAACCAAAATTAATCACTATTTGCCATCTAAACCTTCCCCTATAAGTTGCAAGCCTTCAACAGACCCAGAGTTCCAAAATAGTTATATCAAAACAGAATGTGGTAGTGAAAGTGTTGTGTAGGTGGGAGACAGATTCCTGGTACTTCCCACTCTCCTATCTTCCCAGAATCTTCAAAAATATTATTTTTATAATTTTCAAAAGTATACTCTATCTGTAGTAAAGCCCCATTTTTTCCCCAACATTGTTTTATCTTCTTGGTTTTGTTTTGTTTTGGCTCAATCATGCCAGAAGTTTGTCTATTCTGTTAGTCTTTTAAAGCAGGTTTTGTTCTGTAGTTCTTTTCTAGTGCTTATTTTCTAATTAATTAACTTTTGTTCTTAATTCTTTCTTTCTATATTCTTTGGAGTTCTCTGTTATTTTAGTAGCTTCTTGAGTTAAATATTTAACTCATTTGCTTTTAATCTTTTTTATGTTAAGAGAACCATTTTTTTTAAAGATTGTATTTATTTGAGAGAGAGAATGAGAGAGAGAGCATGCGCACAAGATGGGGGAGCGGGAGAGGGAGAAGCAGGCTTCCTGCTGAGCGGGGAGCCCGTTGCGGGACTTGATCCCAGGACTCCAGGATCATGACCTGAGCCGAAGGCAGTCGCCCAACCAACTGAGCCACCCAGGCACCTTAGAGAACCATTTTATTAAAGATAGATCTTAACATATTCCATAATTAAACAATTTTGTGTCCATTGGGCATGTGTCCATTTTCTAATACACTCAGACCTTCAAAAACAAAATGGTCGAAGCCCTCTTTCATCTTTTTAGAAGACTTATACACTATTAACAAACTTTCCACTAGCAAAGAGGAAGCTTTCTTTTATACAGCTTAACTCTTGACGAATTGGAAAGAAGAGGTTCTCTGCATGAAGTAGTCTCTCTCAAGAAAACCCAAGGAGAAGATGACAGACACTATATTGCAGAGAGTACTCATGTTTTCCAGAAAGAATTTTTTTTTTTTTTCTGTTTTCACCACTACCGTCACAGTTTCTAATTTGTGGGCTCTATGCAGAGGAGGGGTGGCTTTCATTGACTCATTAATTTGTGTACTTTCTTTCAGTCTTGAGCAGACAGTAATGCTTTATCATTATAAGTCCAGTGGTGTTGAGTTTCACAACTCTTCTCACTATCATGCTTTTTCCCCCTTTTAGAATGTCCCAAATTAAACTTTTTATTTTGAGATAATTTCAGATTCACATACAATTGTGAAAAATAATACAGAAAGCTATCTTGTAACCATTTTTCCCAATGGTACTATCAAGATACAGATCATTTCATCACTACAAGGATTCTGGTTACACTTTTAACCCATGTTACCCTTTTATTTTTAATTTTTTTAAGATTTTATTTATTTGACAGAGAGAGAAAACAAGTAGGCACAGCAGCAGGCAGAGGCAGAGGGTGAAGCAGACTCCCTGCTGAGCAGGGAGCCTGACACAGGACTCCATCCCAGGACCCTGGATTATGACCTGAGCCAAAGGCAGATGCTTAACTGACTGAGCCACCCAGGCAATCCCATGTTACCCTTTAAAAGCCACGTCCACTATCCTCCTTCTTAACACCAGGCAACTACTAATTTGTTCTCCATTTCTATGCTTTGTCATTTCAAAAATGTTATATAAATGTACTTTTACGGTATGTACCTTTTAAGATTGGCCTTTTCATTCAGCATAATTCTCTGGAGATCCAATGAGATTGGTTTGTGTCCCAGTAATTTGTTCATTTTTATTGATGAGTAGCATTTCATAGTATGGCTGTATGTTTGTTTAACCCATGGAGGGACATCTGGGTTGTTTCCTGTTTTTGACTATAAAGCTCCTATAAACTATATACTGGTTTTTGTGTGAATATAAGTCTTCATTTTCTGGGATAAAGGCTCAGGAGTGCAATTGCTGGATTCTATATGGTTGTTTGCATGTTTTGTTTTTAAAGAAATTGCATACTGCTTTCTAGACTGACACTTAACATTCCCACCAGAAATTCTGACATTTGACATATCTAGCAGGAATGTATCAGTGATCCAGGTTCTTTGCAACCTTGTTGGAACTTGGTATTTTTGCTATTTTTAATTTTAACCATTCTGATATGTGTGTAGTGATACCTCATTGTAGTTTTGATTTGCATTTCCCTAATGGCTAATGATGTTGAACACTTTTTCATATGTTTGTATGCCATCTGTATATTCTCTTTGGTAAACTGTCTCTTCAAGTCTTTTGCCTATTTTCTAACTGGATTGTCTGGAGTATTTTTTACTGTTGAATCTTGAGTTCTTTATATATTTTAGATACTATTGCTTTGTCGGATTGTGATTTGCAAATATTTTCTCTCACTGTGTAGCCTGTCTTTTCACCCTCTCAACAGGGTTTTTCACAAAGCAAGAGTTTTTAATTTTTATGAAGTCAAATCGTCAGTTTTTTTTCTTTTATGGCTCATCCTTTTGGTGTTAAGAACTCTTTGCCTAAACTTAGATTCTGAAGTTTTTCACGTTTTTTCCTTTAAAAAAAAAATTGTATTCACTTATTTGTCAGAGAGAGAGAGCACAAGCAGGGGGAGCAGCAGGCAGAGGGAGAAGCAGGCTCCCCGCTGAGCAGGGAGCCCGATGCGGTTCTCAATCCCAGGACCCTGAGATCATGACCTGAGCCGAAGGCAGACGCTTAACCGACTGAGCCACCCAGGCGTCCTTCTCATTTTTTCCTTAATGCTTTGTGGCTTTACATTTCACATTTAAATCTGTGATCCATTTTGAATTAATTTTTGCATAAGTATGAGACTAAAGTCGAGGTTCATTTTTTTGCGTACAGGTTTTCAATTGCTCTAACATCATTTGTTGAAAAGGCTACCTCTTCTCCAATGAACTGATTTTGCACTTTTATCAAAAATCATTAGGCAAGGGTGCTTGGTTGGCTCAGTCGGTGGAGTGTGTGACTATTCATCTCAGAGTTTTAAGTATGAGCCCCACGTTGGATGTAGAGATTACTTAAGAATAAAATCTTAAAAAAATCATTAGGCATATTTAGATGGATCTATTTCTATTTTTTTCCATTGATCTATGTGTCTATCCTTCCACCACCACCACACAATTTTGATTAATATAGTTATATAATGTCATGAAATCAAGTATAGTGATTCTTCCCATTTTATTCTTTTCCAAAATTGTTTTAGCTTTTCTAGTTTCTTTGCCTTTCTATACACATTTTAGAATAGTTTTGTCAATATCTAGAAAAAAATCTTTCTGGGATTTTGATAAGATTTACATTCAATCTTTGTATCAGTCTGGGGAGAAATGACATCTTAACTATGTTGAGCCTTCCTGTACATGAGTACAGTATGTCTCTCCATTTATAAAGATTTTTAAAAATTTCATTCAACAGTGTATAGTTTCCAGCACATAAGTGCTATATATGTTTTGTTAAATTTATACTATTTCATTTTAAAAAGCAATTGTAAATGATGTATTTTTAGTATCAGTGCCTATGTATTTATCACTAGTATATGGAAATATAATTGATTTTGTGCATTTACCTTGCATCCTATGATTTCACTTTTTCTTTCTGGAAGTTTTGCATATTCCTTGATATTTTCTACAGACAATCATGTCATCTGCAAATAGGGACAGATTTATTTCTTCCTTTCATATATATATGCCTTTTATTTCCTTTTCTTACTTTATTGCACTGTCTAGTGGTTCCATCTCTATGTTTACAAGTGGTGAGAGCAATCAGAAAGGATGAATACCCACCTTTTACATCAACATGGATGGGACTGGAGGAGATTATGCTAAGTGAAGTAAGTCAAGTAGAGAAAGTCAATTATCCTATGGTTTCATTTATTTGTGGAACATAAGGAATAGCATGGAGCACATTAGGAGAAGGAAGGGAAAAATGAAGGTGGGGAAATCGAGGGAGAGACAAACCATGAGAGACTATGGACTCTGAGAAACAAACTGAGGGTTTTAGAGGAGAGAGGCGTTGGGGGATGGGTTAGCCCAGTAATGGGTATTAAGGAGGTCACGTACTGCATGAAGCACTCACTGGGTGTTATACGAAAACAATGAATCGTGGATTGTTACATCAAAAACTAATGATGTATTGTATGGTGACTAACATAATTAAATTAAATTAAATTTAATTTAATTTAATTAAAAAAATAAGAGTGGTGAGAGCAGATCTTGATTTGTTCTCAACCTTACGGGGAAAGCATTCCATCTTTTGCCATTAAATATAATGTTAGCCTTTGTCAGGTTGATGAAGTTCCCTCTACTTGCATTTTTCTGAGAGTTTCTATCATGAATTGTTTTAAACTTTGTCAAATACTTTTGTTGTTTTGACCAATATGACCATATACTTTTTCTTCTTTAGACTATGAACATAGTAGAATACATTGATTAATTTTCAAATACTGAACCAAACTTGGACCCCTGGAATCAATCCCACTTCATAATGATGTATGATTCTTTTTGTTTATTCAAGTCTATTTTTTAGTATTTTGTTAGTATTTTTCTGTCTGTATTCATGACAGATACTGGCCTCAAGTTTTCCATTTGTGTACTGTCTTTGTCTTATTTTGGTATGTGTAACACTAGCATCATAAAATGAATTGAAGTGTTTCCTCCTCTTCTATTTGCTAGAAGATTGTGTAGAATTAGTGTTAGTTATTATTTTTAACTTTTGGTAGAATTCTTCAGTAAGACTCTTTGGTCCTGGAGATTTCAAATTATAAATTCAATTTCCTTGACAGTTACAGGGCAACTTTATTCATATAGGATGAGTCGTGATTTGTGTTTTTCAAAATACTAATCCATTTTCTTGTCAAATTTATGTATGTAGAGTTGTTCATCTCTTTATTATTCTTTTAAGGTCTACTATCTGTGACATTATCCCATTTCATTTCTAATGAATAGATTATTCATTATATATGAATAGACAATAATAGATCATTTGTGGTGTCTTTTCTCTCCTCCCACTCCCCGCTTTTGGCCAGTCTTCCCAGAGGTTTGTCAATTTTGATGTTTTTAAGTAACCAGCTATGTTACTCATTTCATTGATTTTTTTCCTACTGTTTTTCATTATATTACTTTCTGCTTTTATCTTTATTTTCTTCCTTCTGTTTGATTTTGCTCTTCTTTTTCTAAATCCTTGAGGTGACAGCTTAGATTACTGATTTGAGACTTTTCCTCTATTTTAATGTATGCATTTAGTGTGATAAATTTTCTCAGCAGTTCTTTAGCTATGTCCCACAAACTTTGTTACCTTGTATTCTTATTTCCATTCAGTTCACTGTATTTTTTTACTTCCCTGAGACTTCCTCTTTGACGCATAGATTATTTGGAAGTGTGTCTTTTTTGTTTTCAAGTGTTCAGAGTTTCCTGTTCTTTATTACTGATTTCTAGCTTGATACTGTTGTTGTCGGAGAATACATTATTTTAATTCACTTAAATGTGTTGAGGTTGTTTATGACCCAGAATATGGTTTTGGTATGTGGTCTAAGGGCTTTTGAAAATAATGCATGTCCTGCTATTGTTGGGTGTTCAATAAATATTTATTAGATATTGTAGGCTGATGGGTACTGTTGAGTTTTCCTATATCCCTGTTGATTTTCTATTTAGTTATTCTACAAATTGAGAGGGGGGTGTTTATGTCCCCAACTAGAATTGTGGATTTGTCTATTCACCCTTTCAGTTTAATCAGTTTTTGCTTCATATATTTTGCAGCTGTTGTTTGGTGTATGTATATTTAGTATTACTATGTATTCTTGGTGGGTTGACTCTTTTATCGTTACATAATCAATTTCTCTGTCTCTGGTTATTTTCTTTGCCTACTTTATCTGATGCTAATACAGTCACTTCCACTTTTTGATGAATGTGTGCATATATATCTTTCTCTAACCTTTTACATTTTACCTGACTATATGGTTATATTTTGATTTTCTTGTAGGCAGCATATAGTTAGGTCTGCCATCTCTGTCTCTTGATATATTTAATGTAATTATTAACATATTAGGGCTTAAGTCTGCTGGAGGTTGTTTCTTCTCTTTTTCATTTGTTTTCTTTTTTTCTGCTTTCCTGTGGATTGCATGAACATTCTTTAAAATTCCATTTTAATTTACCTATAATACTTTTAAGAGTACCTATTTGTATAGGATTTTTTAGTTATTGCTCTGAGTACTGCATTATATATATATATATATATATATTACTTATTACAGCCTATTACAGATGTCATCATTTCAGTAGTTTGAGTACAGAAACCTTACCTCCCTTTATGTCCCTTTGCCTTTCCTGTTTACAATTGCTTAAAATATTTTCTCAGTATACCTTTAGAACTGCATCAGTGTTATACCTTGTTTCAAGTGTCAAACACAATTTAGAAAACTCAAAGAGAAGGAAAGCTTACTTTATTTATCCAAGTTTTTGCTTACCACATTCTTTCTTCCTTCCTGGTGTTCCAAGGTTCTTTCTTTTATCATTTCTGTTCTGTTTAGAGAGAACTTCCTTCAGCCATTCTTTCAGGATAGGTCTGTTGGTAACTTTGTTTTCTTTAATCTGAGAATGTCTTGATTTTCCCTTCGCATCTTTTCTCTGGGTATTGGATTCTGGGTGATAGTTCTTTTATCACTTTGAAAATATTATGACATTCCCTTTGGGCCTCCGTGGTTTCTGATGACAAACTGATGTCATTCTAATTGTTTTCCTTTGCTTTCAGATTTTGTTGTCCTCAGTTTTCAGAAGTTTAATTATGATGTCTCAATATGGATTTCTTTGGGTTTATCCTACTGGGAGTTTGATTATCTTCTTGAACCTCTAGGTGTATGTCTCTTGCCAAATTTGGGGAGTTTTCAGGCTTTACTTCTTTGAATATTTTTTCAGTCCCACCCTTTTCTCCTCTCCTTCTGAGACTCTGATAACCCTATTAGATCTTTTGTCATAGTCCCACAGGCCTCTCAGACTCTGTTCACATTTTTTTTTCATTCTATTTCCTCTATATTATTCAGACTGGGTATTTCTGTTATTCTGTCTTTCAATTCACTGATTCTTTCCTCTGTCTCCTCCATTCTGCTATTGAACCCATTTGCTGAGCTTTTCATAAGTTACTGTATTTTTCTGATCTAAAATTTCCATTATGTTCTTCTTTATATCTTCTATTTCTTTTTTTTATTTTTTATTTATTTGAGAGAAAGAGAATGAGAGATAGCACGAGAGGGAAGAGGGTCAGAGGGAGAAGCAGACTCTCTGCTGAGCAGGGAGTCCGATGTGGGACTTGATCCTGGGACTCCAGGATCATGACCTGAGCCGAAGGCAGTCGCTTAACCAACTGAGCCACCCAGGCGCCCCTACATCTTCTATTTCTAAGAACTATTTCTCTGCTGAGTCTATTTTTGTCATTTTTTCCAGCATGTTTGCAATTGCTTACTGATCCATTATCATGGCTCTTAAAAATTTTTGTCTAAGAATTCTAATATATATGTGATCTTGGTGTTAGCATCTACTGATTGTCTTTTAAAATTCAGTTTGCAATGAATCATTGAACACTACATCAAACACTAATGATGTACTCTATGTTGGCTAACTGAACATAATTTTAAAAATTAAAATAAAATGCTAATACAGTCAAAAAATAAAATTGAGTTTGAGATCTTCAGGTTCTTGGTATGATGAGTCATTTTCATGTAATCTTGGACTTTTTGTATGTTATGAAACTCTGGACCTTAAACCATCTGTTTTAGCTGATTTTTTTTTTTTTTACCCTGCTCCAACAGAGGAAGGGGAGGGGCACTGCCCCATTGTCCCCCATTATTAACTCCACTCAGCCTCTATTGATACCTGAGGGGGACAGTTCCTCATTACTGCTGACGAGGGGTGAGAGTTCTGGTTCCTTACTTCTTTTCCACTGATACCACAGTGGGTGTAGGCTCATTACCACTAGGTGACAGTAAGTATCAATCCTACTTTAGGCCTCCTCTGACACCACCCCAGGGGATAGTAGAATAGCATCTTGTTAATGCCAGATTGGGGCAGAAATCCAGGCTCTCTACGTGGTCTCCATTAAAACCAGATGGTGAGAGAGAGGCCTCATGACCAGACAGCACAGAAGCCCTGGCTTCCTATTTGGTATTCTTGAACCTAATTCTGGGGCACCTAATTTCAGCTGGGACACCTAATTTCAGTTTTACGAGAGTTTAAGTCTAAGTCCTCCATTCAGCCTGAGTGTGAGTGGGGCCACATTTTTTTGTTTGTGGTGTTTGGTTAGAGCAGAGCAGTTAGTAAGTTTCCAGTCTTGCTAGACTGCGCTTTTCCTGGTCTTTGGTTAGAGCAGATTTCTTTTTTTTTTTTTTGGTCTGCACTCATTCATGTTTCCAGGTTACTGGCTTCTTCAGCGTCAAGTCTGGGATATACAAGACAAAAAGAAAACCCAAGCAACTCACCACTATGTCATTCCTCATGTCTCATGTTTCCTTCTTCTCTCCACCTTTCAGAGTCCCTTATGTTTGTTTTACATATAAAGTCTGAGGTCTGCAGTTGTACTTAGTGAAAAGAATAGGGGAACATATATATACTCCAGAGGTTCTGTTTTATTATTATTATTATTTTTTAAGTAGGCTCCACGCCCAGCATAGAGTCCAACATGGGGCTTGAACTCATGACCCTGAGATCAAGACCTAAGCTGAGATCAAGAGTCGGACGCTTAACCGACTGAGCAACTCAGGCACTCCCAGAGGTTCTGTTTTAAATCCTTTTTGAGGGGCGCCTGGGTACCTCAGTCATTAAGCATCTGCCTTCAGCTCGGGTCATGATCCCAGGGTCCTAGGATCGAGCCCCACATCAGGCTCCCTGCTCGGCGGGAAGCCTGCTTCTCCCTCTCCCACTCCCCCTGCTTGTGTTCCCTCTCTCACTGTGTCTCCCTCCGTCAACGAAATAAATAAAATCTTTAAAAAAATAAGAATAAAATAAATAAATAAATCCTTTTTGATTGCTAATGACTGCACTTGAGAGCATAAATGCATCTCTAAGTATTACTTTAGCTATATCCCACAAGTTTGATATTTGGTGTTTTACTGTTGATTGATTCTAAATGCTTTATAGTTTTTCTTATGATTTCTTCTTTGTCCCATGAATTATACGTAAGTGTGCCTTAAAATTTCCAAATGGATTATTTTTTTCCTATGTTTTTATTATAGATTTCTAATTTTGTTGACTTGTATTTTGGTCAGAAAACAGTCTGTATGCCATTGATTCTTTGGTATATGGCAGGATTTGTTTTATTGCCTAGTATTTGGCCAGTTTCTATTGTATAAATGTTCCTTGTGTGTTTTAAGAAAATACATATTATTTAATGATTGGCATAACCTTATGATTATTACTTACTAGGAAAGACTTTTTTCATCTATCCAATGGCTAGACACATATGATGGGGCATGGATTATTTTTCTAGTCCATTCTTTTTGAGAGTCTTGGCTTGTGGTAATGGGGTTGATCTCAGTCTCAACTCCCATCTACAGCAGCCCAAGTTCTCTGTTTGTCTAAGACCACTAAAACCCAAGTCCCTAGATTTTGGAGTACTGCTCTTTCCCCTCACACCACTACCCTCCAATAGCAGCTGTTCAAGAGTTTCAGGTTTCAGTTCCTGCTTTGCTTCTGGAACAAAGGACTGGACCTTTCTTTCTCATGGATTCAATGACACATTTAAAACAGTGTTCCAGTTCTGCCTTTCCCATCTAACATGCCAGGGAGGAAGGCAATTAGGACACTGACGCTCGTCTTATTTGGGGTTGGGAGTGACAGAGAAGCACAAAGCAAAGAAGAAAGAAGTAGAAAGGAGTGATCAGAGTGTGGATCAGATGGATGCCTCCATGGGTGACTGATTCCCAGCTAGGCCAGAGCTAGGAATCACTTTTCTGGAGCAGTGCTTCCTGAGAGTCACCGAGACTTGTTCCTACATGCAGCTTCCTAGGATCCTTCCCTGGCAATCATAAATTTAGTGGTCTAGGGTGGGACTCTGAAGACTACTTTCTCCCAGAGCCTCAGGTGACTCTTATGGAAAAAAAAAAGTTTAGAATGCAATGCTCTAGGATACTCTATGATTCCCAGGACCCACTTCTCTGGGTCAGGGATCTTGGAATCTGGTTTTTTGGCAGGCATCACAGGAGATGTGCCACTAAAAAAATAACAAAACAAAAAATAAGAGTATAGGTTAAAACAAAAGCCTTAGACTAGTATATAGGTGTAAGAAGAAAGTATGTCAGAGATAATACAGTGTACTTAGAAACTGTAAAAGTGTGGATACAGAATTCATATATCCATTTTTTCATTCATTCATTGAACAAACACTTTTTGAGCCCTTTTATGTCCCAGATATTTCTAGGCACTAGACATTCTGAAATAAATAAGACACAGACCAAATTTCAAAAAAAGTATATAGAAGTACTGTATACAGAATTACAGATAGGGTTGCCAAGTAAAATACAAGATGCCCAATTAAATCTGAATTTCAGATAATCAATGAATAATTGTTTAGGATAAGTATGTCCCAATTTTTTTTTCTAAATCTGGCAACCCTAAATATAGGAATATTTGGGAAAAGCTCCAACCCAGCTTAGGAGATAAGGGCTGCAAAGTTCAGTCAAATGTCAAAAGGGCTTTGATACAAACTGATTAAAGTTAGCAGGCCATGGAGACTGCTGCCAAAAGCAGGAAGGACTCAAATTATACCCCATTATTCCTAGGTGAAAAAGGTAAGATGTGTTCATTTGTCCCCCAAACCACTACTAAATACCTCAGTATCTCTTTATAACATACTCAACATAATTAATACTTTTAGTACCACAAGGACTTACAGAACACAGGTTTGTGGGCAAGGTCATCTAAAGTAATTCCTCCTTCAGGATTGTATTCAAAACTGCTCATGAAGTTGTATTTTGCAGTTCCTTCTGGAGAAACCGTAACTTTTGCAGAGTCTCCCAGAACCACTTGATTGAATTCTGCACGAATAAAAGTAACTGGAGTATCTCCTTTAAAACCTTTCTGTTGACAGAAAGATACCACTTTACAATTATACTCAAATAGAGAATTTTCCTACACATCTGGCAACTCATTTTAACTTAACTACATAGCATTTTTCCATGTTTTCCTAACAAGCTATATCACAAATACAAAAGGGATAGGTAGGTCATTAAACAAACCTAGTGGTAGCTAACTGTAACATTCTATTTAAATGCCATTATGTTGGGAATTTTTAAAAATAACTTTTGTGTTTATGTGATTATAAAAGTATATTGTGAAACATTTTAAAAAGTGAGAAAAGCACACAGGAAAACAAATTACCTGTAATCTCACCCTAACATGCAAGCACTATTAATACTTTAGATTTTCTAGTGCTTTCCTGTGAATATATATATGTGTGAATACACACACACACACACACATTTATACATACCTTTTAAAACAAAGTAGAGATCATTCATTACATCCTGTTTTGGAATGAGCTATTTGACTTCATAATAGTGAATGAATATTTTGCCATTTCATTATTCTTGTAATTTTTAAGTTACCTCATATTGTAGTTTTATTATTTAAATTCACCAAATGAAATTAATCACAAGAGAAACTTTGGAAGAATTCAGATCTTTTTCAGAAGAAAAGGCCTGCTGTCTAGGAAAACAAAAATCACTTCTTGTTTCACCCATTAAATGTAGTATTCAAATTGCCAGGTATTTTACATACATAGTGATGTGACCTGCTGACTGTATGGTCTAACAAAAAGGAAAACTGAGAAAGAAATGCCATTGCAATGTTAAGACCAGCCAGTCTGGTGTTATAGGAGGGTGCAAAAGCATTCCTCCCACTAGTGCTCCCAATACATCTTCATGCAACCTGCAGATAGATATTTGACAGGGAAACCTGAACACAAAGGCAAATATACTTTCAAGAAGAATGAATAAACTAAGAATTCCTCTAATTTCCAAAAATAACTTTACCAAGTCATATCCGTCTGTCACAGTGATCTGCACAGGTCTGCCTGTTGATAACACCTGCTCCATATCGGCAGTTGGGCAAAGTCCCTCTTGTCTTCTTTGGTCTCTGTAAACATAATGAATCAACCTCTTCCCTCAAGTACCACAGCTGCAGAAGTACCCACATTACATAATAACCAATACTACGGGAATATGCCTAGGAAAATGCCATAGCTAGTCCAGCATTGTCCAGCATTGTTTTTTGCCCTTTCCAATCTTTGCTGATAGAGCCTTACAGAGCTGGTCACAAGGATTCCATCAGTTAGTGCTAACATGATCTCTATGCATATAACTAACCCATCAAGCACAAATCATTCCAAGACGAAGAGGATAGGAATGTCATCTCCCTTACTTCCCCCATCTTTCATAGTATTCTTTGATAGACTTTATGTACAAAGCTCCCCTCAAAGTTTACTTAATCTCTCACTTTTACAAAAATATACTTCGATAACAGAAAATAAACAGCCATAGAGAATAATGGTTAGTCCACCAGCAAAAGTTCGGACATGCGTCTTATTTAGTCAGAGATATCTTTTAGTTATTTTAGAACACTAAGGACACAATTTCAAAAATAAACTGGATACGTTTAAGAAAGATTTTCTGCCTCAATTCAAATTGGAACTTAAGGCAATTCAACCGTTTAGTGAGGACATACTATGTGTATCTAGAACTGGTGGTACAAAAAAAGAAGGCAATACTTTGCTGTCCCCAGGCTTTATAATTATTCTGCCTCTTCTCAGCTACTCCCTCACTTTCAGTCATCTAAACATCTCAGATCATTTGTTCAACACCATGTCTCCAGGCTCATTCTGGGCCAAAGTGACTGACAATTCTCTTATAAAATTCACATTAGAAATCACCTTTTACATTACTCCCCTTCTTTTCTTTTCAATAGTACCACATGAATTAGGCCTTCAGTAGCCTGACCCTGGACAAAAGTCTAATTTCTCTGAGCCTCACTTTCACCTTCTGTAAAAAAGATAATATAAATTCTGGTGTTTCACATTTGTTGTGAATATCCACTAAAAGAGTAAAACTGCTTCACCTATGAAGTAGGGCACAAATGGTATTATTAATGCGCACTGTTTTTCTGAATGCTCAATTACTCCCTTCAAGACAAGTAATCTCACTCATATTTACAGCCCGAGTGCCCGGCACTATGCATTGTCTTAGCAGGATATTTATTGTATAATGAATGCAAGAAATCTGGCTGGTTACTTATGGTCAGGGCAGTCAGGTGGGGGGGGGGGGCCTCCTGTTGCACCCAAGAGGCATGCATTTCTTGTCATATTGCTCATATGAAAATGCAAGGGAGGGGTACCTGGCTGGCTCAGCTGGAGGAGCATAAGACTCTTGCTTTGCGGGTTTTAAGTTCGAGACCCACGCTGAGTGCAGAGATTACTAAAAACAAAATCTTTCAAACAAAAGAAAATGCAAGGAACAGTCACGTCAGAAACAGGTTGGATGGGGGCGCCTGGGTGGCTCAGTCCTTAAGCGTCTGCCTTCGGCTCAGGTCATGATCCCAGGGTCCTGGGATCGAGCCCCTCATCGGGCTTCCTGCTCAGTGAGAAACCTGCTTCTCCCTCTCCCACTCCCCCTGCTTGTGTTCCCTCTCTCACTGTCTCTGTCAAATAAATAAAATCTTTAAAAAAACAACAGGTTGGATGATACGACGGATGGGGTGTCGTCTGGGGACAGCGGCGCAGTGTGGACCTACTGCAGGGTATCTGGGGCAAAGCCGGAAGGGGGTCTAAGCCCGGCTTCAAGTGGGAGGCCTGGGGTTGGCAGGAGCCTCGGTGCTTAGCGGGGTCAGTGGCCTTTAGGTCCGTACCAGAGTGCCCTGTGTGGTGCGGCCTTGAGTTTCTGCCCGGCTGTAGCTCAGAAGAGACTGAGGATACGGGGTGTGGTCGCAGGGCCACGGTGGAGAGGCCGGGAGCAGAGGGTTTTCTGAAGAGTGTGGATACGCCCGTCTTACCTGAGGCTGCCGCAAATGTGTTATGCGCAACTATAGCAACTAATTACCTCTCGCGAGAATTTAGTTCTGGCAATCACAAGTTTATCCCAAGACTCGCGATAAAGTTTTCGGGAAGGAAAACAGCGGTTCGGGAGGTTTCTGCGCACGCGCTCTGGAACTGTGTGCATGCGCGGCAGGCTCCCTGCTCTAGGTCGTTTTGTCCGCAGGTGCAACTTCCCCTTGGCATAAGCCCTGAGGTTTACAACTTTTGATCTTGTTTTCTCAACCCC
This sequence comes from Eumetopias jubatus, assembly GCF_037043125.1. NCBI lineage: Eukaryota > Metazoa > Chordata > Mammalia > Carnivora > Otariidae > Eumetopias > Eumetopias jubatus. The sequence continues at coordinate 54,889,224 of NW_028274823.1, read as the reverse complement.
TTTCTTTCAATATCCATACATAAATAGAAAAACCAAGAGGAAATTTAGTTAAAATAAAAGCCTTTACTACACGGTTTTGAAAACAGGTATTTTAAATCCTTCTCCATGAAAAATGAAGATTAACAGTATTTTAAAGTGACCCTCTATGCTAAACGAAGTAAGTCAAATACCATATGATTTCAGTCATATATGGAATTTAAGAAACGTAAACGATGAACATAGGGGGGAAAAAAGAGCAAACCATAAAACAGACTCTTAACTGTAGAAAAACACACACGGAAGGTTGCTGGAAGGGAGGGGGACCTGGCGGCGGCGAAGGGATGGGTTAAATGGATGATGGGTATTAAAAGTGCAACGTTGTAATGAGCACTGCATGTTCTATGCAACTGATGATCACTAAATCCTACACCTGAAACTAACATTACACTGTATGTTAACTAACTGGAATTTAAATAAAAAGTTGGAAAAAAAAACTGATCTTCTCATATACTGTTAGACTGTAAAACAGTCCTAGTGCTCAATACTTATACAATAAACAGCCTTGAAGTATATTATATTAATCCAAAATTTTAGTACGTTCCAAACTCAACATTAGAGTTCTGGAATAGTAAACTACAATACCAAAACATGGAAACAACCGAAGTGCCCATCAATGGAAGAGTGAATAAACTGATATATATGATATATATATATATTCACAAAATAGCATATTACAAAGCAGTCTAAATGAATTATAGCTACTACATAGATTAATCTTAGCAATATACATATTTTCAAATGTTGCAACGTTAAGAGCCAGCTTGAAGAGCCACTGGCCATATCAGACAATTTGGGAATCAAAATAAACAGTGTTAATGGATTACAATCTGTTGAGTAAAATAGGAATCTACAAGTTCACATTGATATAAATAAATGGAGAGGAAGGAAAACTCTAACAGTAGAATGCCAATCCAATAAGACAAAGAAAATGATGGAAATAAGAGAATTACTATTTGGCACCCACTATAGAGGTGGATGATTCAGGCAGGAGTCTGCAGTGGATGGTAAGGCTGATGGGAGGAAGTTTGATGAGAAGATATTGGCATGATTTTGGAATACTAATCAATTACAAAGGAGAAATGGGGAAATGAAGAAACCAACAAGATCAGGTGATTAAGGTTAAGCACCAGGGTTGGGAGGAGTCTACATTGCATGCCTCCTGTTGAGACTCACTGGGAAAAGCAAAGCATCATTTTGTTGTGTTCCTGCCATCAGAGGGACTCAGGTTGTAGGCCACCCTATTGAAAGTAAATGCTATACTCTTTAAAACTTTCAGACTGGCTCCCTGCTCTGCGGGGAGGCTGGTTCTCCCTCTCCCACTCCCCCTGCTTGTGTTCCCTCTCTTGCTGTGTCTCTGTCAAATAAATACATAAAATCTTTTTAAAAAATTGTCAAAGACATAAAAGATGGGGAACTATTCCAAATTAAAGGACTATTGGACAGGCGCACCTGGGTGGCTCAGATCGTTAAGCATCTGCCTTCGGCTCAGGTCATGATCCCAGAGTCCTGGGATCGAGCCCCACGTCCGGCTCCTGGTTCAGCAGGAAGCCTGCTTCTCCCTCTGCCTCTCCCCCTGCTCGTGCTGTTATCTGTGTCTCAAATGAATAAAATCTTAAAAAAAAAAAAAGACTATTGGACATAAAGGACATGAAGATACATGACAACTAAATGCAAAATGTATTCCTGTATAGTATTTTGGACCAGAAGAGAGACATTGTTGGGACAGTGGGCAAAATTTGAATGGCCTCAATGGATTGGACGGTAGTGTACCAAAATTGATTTTCTGATATGGAAGGTTGTTTGCTTTTATGTAGGATGCTGTCCCTGTTTAGGGGAAAATACACATCGGAGTGTTTAGAAGTCATGGAACATCATGTCTGCGGTTTGCTCTGTCAATCCTTAAAATGCCCAGAAAGACTAACAATAAAGAATATACACATGTGCACGCATGCACACACACACAGTGAGCAATGAAGCAATAAAAAGTTAATTATATGAGAATCTGGGTGAAAGGGACATCAAAATTCTTTACACTGTTTTGGCAACTTTTCTGTACGCTTACAATTATTTCAGTAGCTACACACACACACCTCACTCTCCATGGAAATGTCTGAGGATACAGAATTACCAGATCCAAATTTTACAAATAAGTTTTATTTCTGCTATAAATATATTAAAATTATAAAAATTAAGAAAAGATCTTTTAAAGGTTACAGTGTTTTAATTTAAAAAAAAATAAGACCTATGGAACTATTAAGTAAGGCATTTCTCTCTGGATTTTTTTCCCAGGTGAGGGCTGTGAGTGAATTTGCACTGAGATAGCCATCCTACCTTGTACATGAAATGCTTTTCTACGTAGTAAGTGAGGGCTAGGGCCAAGTCTTGGTAGGGAACTAGATGACCCATGATGCCTAAGCACGAAAGGGTAAGTACAGGTGTCATTTCCTTAAACATAATTAACCACTGTCAATAGACAGTGACAGTGTACAGTGCCTGAGGGCAAACCCTTGTGTTCTAGTTCTTTTATTCTCCTGGAATGCTTAGCAGTGGCCACTCTGAATTTCCTATAGTCCTTACAAGGAAAGGCATTCAAATGTTTTTTTGACTGATTTAAAACCTCAACTTCATAAGAAAACATGGAAAAGACCCTCTTTAATGCTACAGAAAATACAACAGTACTATCAGAATTAAATCATCTACACATACAAACGAGTTTGGGGGCAAAAAAAGCTATAATACCTAATAAAATTCAAACTCTTTAGTTTGGGTTTCAAAGACCTCCACTAAATGACTCACTATCACAACAAACTCCTTTCTCATTACTCCAAAAGACTCGTTTCTAATTAGCTAATCTGTTATTTCCAATTTATTTCTGATAGCATCCAATAATACAATCAAATGTATTGCTCACCCTCAAACTGATTTATAGTCAAAGCAATCACTATCAACAACCAAGGTATTTTTTTTGCAGAAATTGACAAGCTGATTCTAAAATTCGTGTGGAAATGCAAAAGAGGCAGAATAGCAAACACAATCTTGAAAAAGAACACAGTTGGAGGACTCACACTTCCCAATTTCTAACTTATTACAAAGCTACAGTTATCAAGTAATTAAGTACAGCTTAATCAAAACATAAGGATAAATGTATAGACAAATGGAATGGAAAGTTCAGAAATAAAACTTTGTCTTTATGGTCAGTGATCTCTGGCAAGACTGCCATGACCATTCAGTGGGGGAAAGAACAGTCTTTTCAACAAATGATTGTAGGACAACCATATATCCGAATGCAAAAGAAGTTGTTGGACACCTACCTCACCATATGTAAAAATGAACTAAAAATGTCAAAGACCTAAATATAAGAGCTAAAACCATAAAAATATTAGAAGACAACATATGAGTAAATCATGCTAAGCTTTCATTAGACAATTTTCTAATGGTTTCTAAACGGTTTCATGTCTAAAGTTTTCTTAGACATGACACTGAAAGCACAAGTGACCGAATAGAAAAATTGGACGTCATCAGAATTTTAAACATTTGTGCATCAAAGGACACCAAAAAGGTAAAAAAGGGGCACCTGGCTGGCTCAGTTAGTAGAGCATGCAACTCTTGATCTTGGGGTTGTGAGTTTGAACCCATGTCGGGTGTAGAGATTACTTTAAAAAAAAGAGTTAAAAAAAAAAGTAAAAAGGCAATCCACAGAATGGGAGAAAATATTTGGAAATCTATATTGAGTGGATATATAATGTTTTGTGTATTATGTTTTTCTATCTTAAAAAACTTTTCTGACTGGGAAGTGACTACTTCCTCCCTGGTATGCCCATTCATTGAGATAACAAAGGTCCCAGCAAGGAGCATGCCTTTGATATACAAACTAACTGATCCAGAGCCATTCGTCCTATATCAGGCCCTCACCACAGGAGCCAATATTCCTCTGCCTTAATTATCCCAGGGCCCCCCCGTATGAGGACATTAAAGACCACTCATGTAGCCCAAATACTCACAAAACTACTCAAACTAGCCAATAATGAACTGTTTGCCCCGTCCTGCTTTGCCTTTCCAGAAACCCCAATAAAAGTCATGGTCTAAGCATTCCCCTGGGCCTCCTGACCACCCTGGTGTTTTTCCCATGTGGCCCTGTATGTGCAGTGCTTCTTGTCTCTAGGATGTTTGAGTATAATAAATTGTTTTCCTGAGCCTCTCCTGTGTATGCTGTGGCTGCACCTTAACTAACCATTTCATAAAATAGTGAACAAAAAATCATGTAAGGATCTACTATACAGAATAATGTATAAAAAACCCTTACAACTCAATAAAGAGACAACCCAATTTTAAAATGGACAAAGTATTAAAAGACATTTTTCCAAAGATAATGCAAATGGACAATAAGCACAAGAAAACAGTCATTAGGAAAATGCACATCAAAGCCATAAGGAGAAGTCACTTCACAACCACTAGGATGGCTATAATCAAAGAGACAGATAATGATGGTGTTGGGTTAGGATGAAGAGAAATTGGAAGCTGGGTTTACTGCTAGTAGGACTGTAAAATGGTGCAGCTGTTTTGGAAAACAGTTTGGCAGATCCTCAAAAAGTTAAACATAAAGATACTGTGATCCAGCAATTCCACTCTTAGTTCTAAAGCCAAGAGAACTGAAAACACATGTCCACACAAAAACTTGTACATAAATATTCACAGCAGCATTATTCATAATAGTCAAAAGGTGGAAACAACCCAAATGTCCATCAACTGATGCATGGACAAAAAAATGTACGTCCTTATAGTGGATTATTCAGCCATAAAACAGAATAAAGTATTGACTTACACTACAACGCGGCTAACTGAAAGAAGCCAGACATAAGGGCCACATATTGAATGATTCCATTCATATGAAAAGCCCGAAATAGATAAATCCATAAAAACAGAAAGTAGATTGGTGATTGCCAGGGGCTGGACAGAAGGAGGGGGAATGAGGAGTGGCTACTGGTAGGCCTAGAGTTTCTTTTTGGATGATGAAACTGTTCAAAATTGATTATGGTGATGATTGCACAATCTGAATATGCTAAAAACTGCTGAAATGTACACTTTAAAAAGCTGAATGGTATATAAATTATATCTCAATTTTCAAAAAGTTGAAAAATATATTGCTCATATCTTTTCTTTCCTTAATACCTTACCCCCACTTCTCGTATTACCAAATCCCATCACTGTTACTTTTTCAAAATCTACATCAAAACTCACCTTTTTCAATGAAACTACTTCAAAGTAATTAACATCCATCTTAACTCATTATCCTTCTACCCATATATCTTGCCTTCACTACAACTGTACAGAAAGAGGTCTCTCTAAGGTTGTATCCTATACCACCTTATATACCCCTTAGTATTTACACAAAACCAATGTTCATTGAACTATAACTGATATTTGCTGTTCTTCTCAATTCTGAGTATAAGCATTCACCAAATCTGTATATTTCTGCTTTGTGCTGGGAAGCTTCACACAAAGAACAAATAGGGTTCTCATCCTCAGCAGAATTTATCATCTAGTATTTTCAATTTTTTATCTTAATTTTTGTTTAGAGCCCCCAGTATATTACAAACCTCCTTCCTTTGTGTTTCTCCTGACTACCTGTTATAATGTCCAATATATTCAATAAGTAATTGCTCAGTAGTGGGGATAAACCAATGGGTTTTGTAATCATCCTGCTACATGACTAATTGAGCTCCTGAACTACTTCTCCAAAGAGCTAGCATCCAATTTTCCCAGACATACTGTAAGCTTCACTAATTAAGCTCCTCCTGTATGTCAAACTTCACTTTCTTCAATCATGATTAAATTGTAACTAATTTTTAAAGTCTTTCATAATTTTTTTTTAAACCAAGGGCCAATAAAGATCTTTAGGGAGTTTTAGACATAAAAGTAGGCTATATATTTTATGCATATAAAACATAATCCCTTTTTTAAAAGTTGCTACAGGCAATACTCATCCGTTTCCTATGTGGAAAGTTTAGTGTTTATAAATATAGAATATCAATTTATGTAAAATAAGATGCAAATTACTCTTCTAAGTCAAAAGAGCTGAATCTTTAAAAAGGTAATAATACAGTTTTGACATAAGACCAACTATAACTGTTCAATGGACCTACCAGGGCTTTGGAAGGCAGAGTTTTGCAACTTTTTCTTTTATTCAGCTTTATTATGGAGAATTAGAAATTGTTATGATTTTTATTCAATTTAGAATCCTGATTAGAAAAGCAGTGAGATTTATGCCTTACAAACATTGCATTATTAGTACATCATTGTGAGATGGCTTCACACTGATTGTATATAGAGAAAAAGTAACATTGGAATTAAGGCAATAACCACATGTACAAACCAAGCACAATACCCTGACACAGTCCTTGGTAAAAAGCTCTTTTGCTTAGGTGGTGGTTGATATTACTGCATGCAGGTCAATTACTGAAGGATATGCTTCATTTATTTAAAAAATCCCTCCTACTGGCCCACGATGGCCAGAAGAAGCTTTCGGTAATCTCCACTTGTGTCACTTGAGATCATTGTGCCCAGGGTCTTCTGATACATCTGACTGAACGTCTGCTTTATTTGTACAAGATCAATCTGCATGCAAGAGATGATATTTTTGATGTTAGAAAAAAGAATTAAAAGAAAACTGATATTTATTAGAATTATTCTTTAATAATGAAAAGAACCTAATTATAATCAAAGCGGAGGGGGGAACCAAGTGACCAATATTTGATAGGTAGCATTCATACCACTGCTAGCGTCACCCAGGGAAGGGCTGATTCACTGTTCTCTAAAAATACTGAATAAGGGTGGTACCAGTTTCATCTATTATCCTCAAAATATTGGTCATTTAAAAACCATTAAAAAAATAAAACCATTTGATAGGATGGTTATTCTTAAAAACACAGAAAATAACAAGTGTTGGCAAGGGTGTGGAGAAATTGGAACACTTGTACATTGCTAGTAGGACTATAACAGTGCAGCCGCCGTGGTAAAAGGTTTGGTGATTCCTCAAAAATAAAACAGAACTACCATATGATACAGCAGTTCCACTTCCAGGTATACACAGAAAAGCAAAAGCAAGGACTCAAGCAAATATGTGTACACCTGTGTTTACAATGGCCAAAAGGAAGAAGCAACCCTAGTGTCCACTGACAGACAAATAAACAGAAGGTGGTCTACACATACAATGGAACATTTTTCAGCCTTAAAAAGAAATTCTGACACATGCTACAACATGGATGAATCTGGAAAATGTTATGCTAAGTGAAAGAAGCCAGTCACAAATGGATAAATACTGTATGATTCCACTTATACAAGGTACCTAGAGTAGTCAAATTCATAGGAAGAGAAAGCATAATGGTTGCCAGGGGCTGGGGGGAGAAAGGAGAACAGTGAATTATTATATAATGAGTATGGATTTCAGTTTTACGGAAGTGAAAAAGTTGTGGTGGTAATGGGTGTACAACAATGTGAATGTACTTAATTTAAGCCACTGGAATGAACACTTTAAAATGGTTAAAATGTTAAGTTTTATGTTGTGTATATTTTATTACGATTTAAAGAGATCATGCTTATAAAACTTAGGTCCAAGTACAAATACAGTTTTTTTAAAAACACCATATGATGGTTGTCTTTATAAAAATGATTTACCTTCTCTACTATAATTTAGTGGCATGTTTTCTTTCAAGTAAAAAAGAAGTCCAATAAATATACAAAGTCAAAGAAAGAAAAGCATTTGAGGTATATTTAGGTAAAGAGAAAAAGATAAGTTTTTAAAAATTATTTTATGGGCGCCTGGGTGGCTCAGTTGGTTAAGCGACTGCCTTTGGCTCAGGTCATGATCCTGGAGTCCCGGGATCGAGTTCCACATCGGGCTCCCTGCTCAGCAGGGAGTCTGCTTCTCCCTGTGACCCTCTTCCCTCTCGTGCTATCTCTCATTCTCTCTCTCTCAAATAAATAAATAAAATCTTTAAAAAAAATTATTTTATAATTAGAAGCCATGCCAAATTTCAAGAAGTTTTGTATCCAATAGGATTAATCTTTCATACAATTTTTTTATTATTTTTTTTAAAGATTTTTATTTATTTATTTGTCAGAGAAAGAGAGCACAAGCAGTGGGAGCAGTAGAGGGAGAGGGAGAAGCAGGCTCCTCACTGAGCAAGGAGCCCAATGTGGGACTCAATCCCAGGACCCTGGGATCATGACCTGAGCCAAAGGCAGATGCTTAACGACTGAGCCACCCAGGCGTCCCTCTTTCATACAATTTTTTACATTAGCAAAATAAAAACATTTTCCAACTTGACATAAATCAGTATTCTCCATAGACTTTCCCAAGTAGAAAAATCTCTTGGCACTGGCTACACTGAGACACAGTGGTCTGTTTCACTAACCCAATCCTCTCTCACGGCATGAGGAGAGTGAACACTGTGCTTTAGTACAGCCTCTACCAGCGGTGACAAAGGGAGCTCGCTCTTAACGTCCTTCCTAATCACCAGCTGAGGAACTTTAGGAAATCAACATTCAAAATCAAGTTAAGATCAGAGGCGCCTGGGTGACGCAGTTGGTTAAGTGTCTTTTAATTTTGGCTCAGGTCATGATCTCAGGGTCCTGGGATAGAGCCCTACATGGGCTCACACTCGGGGGAGGAGGGATCTGCTTCGAGATTCTCTCCCTCTACCCCTCGCCCCCTGCATTTTCTACCCTCCCTTCTCTCTCTCAAATAAATAAATCTTAAAAAAAAAAATCAAGTAAGATCAGACAAGAAAAGAAAGCCTCACCTCACTTCGAGTGACCACAATCCTGACCAGGGTGGAGTCATCTGTGCCGGCACCTTTCATAGAATAGTAGAGCCTCTCAGCAAAGAAGGCAGGACGGTTCAGGGCACACTGCACTGTAAGTTAGAGATACTTGACACATGATGCCTTGGCAAAGGTATCCATGCCCCAGCTTCATTTATCACTTCTAGCCTGCCTTTGATCCTTATAATCATAGCGAAATCTTGACTTTTCTCAGAATTCATCTATCTTTCTAGCTGCATCAGACAGGCTACCTTTAATTCTAAAGGAATCCCTCTAGCCAATAAATCCCTTTTTTCCTCCATAGATGCAATAGCTTAGATTCTTTACATTTTTTCCCCTTCAAGTGAGAAAATATGTAACAACTGTGCCCTGGCGATATCTTACTTAAAAGAAATAATGACTGAAATCTGAATTCTAGACATCAGTTATATCATTTGGCTGACAGAAGGATAGGAGATACATTCCAGTACAAAAAACAGATTTGAGCCTAAATTTGAGAATGATAATAAGTCTGACATTCTCTCTTAGGAAAATTAACTTAGCAAAGTCTCTTCCTGCAGATGGTAGAGATATACCAACTTTACATTATTCCTTTAGCTACAATTACTACAGGAATATTTGTAGGACACTCAATCGCTAATACCAATGTGTTACTAATACTCTCTTTCGTCATATATTCGCCATGAGAATTAAATTTCCATTTCACTGGACATCTCAAAGAACACCAGAAACTGCGTTTTTTTGTTTGTTTCTTTTCAAAAGGGAAAAGGGTCTCATTGGGCTGAATATTTGAAAGGTGGTTTATTTTTTTTTATTGTTATGTTAATCACCATACATTACATCATTAGTTTTTGATGTAGTGTTCCATGATTCACTGTTTGTGCATAACACCCAGTGCTCCACGCAATGTGCCCTCTTTAATACCTATCACCAGGCTAACCCATCCCCCCACCCTGAAAGGTATTTTTTGAGGGGCACCTGGTTGGCTCAGTCAGGGGTTGATCTCGGGGGTTGATGTGAGTTCAAAAACTGACACTGGGTGGAGAGATTATAAATAAACTTTTAAAAAGGGGGGTTTTGGATGCCTGGGTGGCTCAGTTAAGCGTCTGCCTTCAGCTCAGGTCATGATCTCAGGGTCCTGGGATTGAGCCATGCATTAATAATAATTATTAATAATTCCAAAGAGCCCTTTTTGATCACACCACCATCATTCATAGGGAACTGTATTTAAAAACAGAATTAGCTCAGCCTCTGCCTAAGCAGATTCCCAGGAGGCTATATTAATTGTCATCACTTAATGGAAACAACTATTCAAAGCCTCTTCATCTACAAACAAAACAAAGCAAAACATAAAAGTATCTTACAGATGGTCTTTAAACCACTTTCAACATTTCCAGAAAATTCACGGGCAACACTACTTAGCAAGTCTCGATTAGCCACCTGCAAACAAAAAGTATAGGGGTTAAAATATTTTCACAACTTAAAACTGAAGCCAAATCTTCAGAAGAAAAGCTCATACCCTGGAATAAGCCTCCACGGTAGCTTTCAGCTGAGGAAAGCTTCTTGTGGCAAGAATCATGTTAAAGCAAGATTCATCTGTCCCTAGTCTCCCCTCACCGGCTTGATAGAGACGTTGAGCATCTTCCTGAGCCAACTGGTGGTTAACATTCTGGTTCTCATCACGATTTCCCTGCAAAAGAGGAAGGCAGGAATTGGAAAACCTGACACAAGTTCTACTAAAAATTTTCTTACTAATCTAGTCACTTTTGGACTTAAAGGGACAATTTATTGAAGATCACTGCATAAAGTCTGTCATGCTTATCTTCATTTCCAAAGAAGCTATACTAGTATAACTAGTACTGTATTATACTGCCAACTTTGGAGTTTATAATATTTGATTGTGGTTTAATGAGGTTATGTTAAAATGAGAGGTTTTCAGGGCTTTGAGGACAAAGTTTAACCAGAAAAGTTTCCATTAAAAAATTTATATATGGGGCACCTGGGTGGTTCAGTCGGTTAAGCGACTGCCTTCGGCTTGGGTCATGATCCCAGGGTCCTGGGACTGAGCCCCGCATCGGGCTCCCTGCTCGGTGGGAGGCCTGCTTCTCCCTCTCCCACTCCCCCTGCCTGTGTTCCCTCTCACTGTCTCTCTGTCAAATAAATAAATAAAATCTTTTTTAAAAAAAATTTATATATATTTATATTTATACAAACCACACCCCCCCACACACCAAAACAAAAACAAAAACAAAAAGAAAAACTTCTCTACTAGGAGATATAAACTACTCAAGTGAAGAAATTATAATTCTCCTTAGCTGGAATTTCAGATCATTATGCGTTATACTGAGTTTCACTTTGTATTCATTCATGCAGCTAAAAGGTATCTCAGCGCGCTTGTTTGGTGTGAGGCTGTATTAGTCAGGGCTCTCCAGAGAAAGTGAACCGACAGGATGTGCTAGGTGGTAGTGACACAAGAAAGACAAGGTCCCTGCCCTCAAAGAATTTAAATCAAGGGAGGGAATATATAATATGGAGGCTTCATGAACCCCCTTTCCTTCAGCCAAGTGTAATCTTACAACATGTAAGTTTTATTTTGAATGTACACATACAAATGATACATGAGCTTTTTAGAAGCTATAAATAACTCAAGTCCTGCTGGACTATGCCAATTTGTATACCAAACTCTTCCCTGGGAAGAGGAAGGAGAGAGCCACAGAGGAAACTCTGGGCCTGAAGGAGAGGAAAGCTTAGATGGGCATTTGGTTTCTCCCAAAAATAGAAACACAAACCCAAAAGAAGGAAAGGCTGCCCTCTAGTCTCCGTGTCTGTCTGAGGAACAAAATGGAGAGGTGTTCCTTGAAGGGGAGATGCAGTCAGTATTCTGAAGAGCACTGGGCACAAGAAATATGCAGAAGCATATTCTAAATGGGAGACTAAAGATAGCACATGAAAAGATGTTCAGGAAAAACTCCCCAGATGACTGCCTTTGGACTCAAATACACAACACCAGTCTCATTTTCCTGGGAAGCCATTCCTCTGCTCACTCCCTGAAAGAGGTCCCTTTACTTTGTAAAATAGATGGGCCTTGAATTTGCATAGATTCAGCACCTCATATAAAGTCTTAATCATTTTTTAGTGTTAAATCTGTTCCTGCTTTTGTCTTCCTTTTGTTGTTGTTTTTAAATGCTAATCTACCTCCCTACTCTGTTATTCCATCGTAGGTAAGTTCAATTTCTTCCCACGCATTTGCTTTCTTTTTTCTCATGTCCACACCCACCCACTCACTCTGGTGCACTGTTTCCTGCAACTATCTCCCTTTGCTCTGAAGAGCTTGTCCTCTACTCTCTGATCCCTCTGGACTGTCCAACCTTGTGTACTAGCAGGAAAGCTAATAACTCCTGATGCTGAATCAGTGTGCTGGTCTTCTGTGTCATTCCTTTCAAATAAACCTTCATCATCCCATTCTATAAGTGTGTTTAGTATCATTCCAAATACTCTCTTCGGAGAATTTTTTGTCACTTCTCCAGCACATCTGGGAAATGAGAATAAGGAAGGTGCTAAGCACATTACTGTGAAGTCTGAGAAATGTTTCTGCATTTCTGGCTTTCCTCAGTTTTCACCTCCTCTAGCACTTCCACGGCAGTCCTGCATATTTTCAGTTGATGGTCCAATTTAACTGACCATACAATGCTAAGCTTAAAGCACAAGATTCACCCCAGCCTAAGATACAGAGCCGCAAGTTGATTTCTGATTCCATATAACTTTAAAGAGGTTAATTTCTAATCACTTCCAAAAGCCAGATCTGAAGAAATCAAACTCAACTGTGACTAAAAGAAATTTGTACATAGGATTCTGTGTTACCCCTCTTAAAGATGGCAAGATTACAAGTAGACTAAATACTAAAAGGAATAAAGAACGCTCACTGGTCACAGAAAGTGCAGAATGTTCCCTCCATCAACATATATTCATACTATACTCACCTGGCACATGGATACAAGTAAACGTTCAAAATGCCCTGATGTATCTGACCTAATGTCCTTTTCAAGGTCTCGTCCAAATTCTGATTGATAACATCTGACAATTTCTCGGATTTCCTGATTTGTTCTTGTGCACAAAATTTCAATCAATACACGTTCCTGAGTTCCTGCTCCCTATGTGAAATGAAGAAAGGGAGAATTATACAAAAGAAAAACAAAAATCGCTGGAAGTAATTAAATCTTACTATTCCATCAAATACTTCTTTGGTCTCCAGACCTGAAAAGCTCTACATATTCAGATATTATGTACTGATTTAGCTATCACTGTAAATTCAAAAGTGCTATAACATGTGGGGTTTTACATTTGAAACAGGATAAAATATACAAAGTAAATGACATACAGCACCTTCATTGCATTCCGTAAACTCCAGGCATCATAATATGTAGGTGGCATGAACAGGGCAAGGATCAGTTCTTCCATATTTCCACTTAACTCTGATTTAAGGTCTTTGATTAAATCCTGTTTAATTACAAATACAAACTAAGTATGTGTGCTCTCCAAATTTTGTTGCTTACATTTTTTAAGAAAAATATGGAAAAATGGAATTGAGTTGCTTTATGAAAACCTAAATTTCAAACTTAAATAGTATATACTAGAAACAAATATATATATCTTAAGTTTGTTACACTCAAGCAAATATATTTTTTTACTTAAAATCAATTAACATAGTGTATTATTAGTTTCTGAGGTAGAGTTTAGTGATTCATCAGTTGCCTCTAACACCCAGTGCTCATTACATCAAGTACCCTTCTTAATGCCCATCACTGTTACCCCATCCCCCCGCCCCACCCCCTTCAGCAACCCTCAATTTGTTTCCTATAGTTGAGAGTCTCTTAGGGTTTGTCTCCCTCTCTGATTTCGTCTTATTTTTCCTTCCCTTCCCTTATGCTCATCTGTGTTGTTTTTTAAATTCCACATGTGAAATGAAATCATATGGTATCTGTCTTTCTCTGACTGACTGATTTCGCTTAGCATAATACAGCCTAGTTCCAACCACGTTGCTACAAATGGCAAGCTGCAATCATTCTTTTTGATGGCCGAGTAATATTCCATGGTGTATTTCCATATTTTGGCTATTGTGGACATTGCTGCTATAAACACTGGGGGGCACATGCCCCTGGAATCACTATGTTTGTATCCTTTGGATAAATATCTAGTAGTGCAATTGCTGGGTCACAGGGTAGCTTTATTTTTAACTTTCTGAGGAACTTCCATACTGTTTTCCAGAGTGGCTGTACCAGTTTGCATTCCCACCAAGAGTGCAAGAAGGTTCCCCTTTCTCTGCATCCTCACCAACATCTCAAGCAGACGTATTTTAGTTATTTATTTATAAAGATTTATTTGAGAAAGAGAAAGAGAGAGAATGCACATGAGTGGGGAGAGCGGCAGAAGGAGAGGAAAGAGAATCCTCAAGCAGACTTGCCTGCTGAGCAAGAAGCCCGACACAGGGCTCGATCCCAGGACCCTGAGCCAAACTCAAGAGTCAGCCACTTAACTGACTGAACCACCCAGGCACCTCTCAAGCAGATGTATTTTACTCATTCTACCAATAACACTTAATAAATTCCTACTATAGTTTCACCACTATACCAGGTTCAAAGACAGATACATGAAATAAAGAATTAAGATTAACAAAATGATAAACAGATATTTATTTCACAACACACACACACACACACACACACACACACACACACACACACACACACACACACTGGGGCGCCTGGGTGGCTCAGGCGTTAAGCGTCTGCCTTTGGCTCAGGTCGTGATCCCAGGGTTCTGGGATCGGGCCCCGCATCGGGCTCCCTTCTCCCTCTCCCACTCCCCAATAACACTTAATAAATTCCTACTATAGTTTCACCACTATACCAGGTTCAAAGACAGATACATGAAATAAAGAATTAAGATTAACAAAATGATAAACAGATATTTATTTCACAACACACACACACACACACACACACACACACTGGGGCGCCTGGGTGGCTCAGGCACACGCACACACACGCACACACGCACACACACACACACACACACACACACACACACACACACACTGGGGCGCCTGGGTGGCTCACACGCGCACACACACACACACACACACACACACACACACACACACTGGGGCGCCTGGGTGGCTCACACGCACACACACACACACACACACACACACACACACACACACACACACACACTGGGGCGCCTGGGTGGCTCACGCGCGCGCACACACACACACACACACACACACACACACACACACACACACACACACACACACACACACTGGGGCGCCTGGGTGGCTCAGGCGTTAAGCGTCTGCCTTTGGCTCAGGTCGTGATCCCAGGGTTCTGGGATCGGGCCCCGCATCGGGCTCCCTTCTCCCTCTCCCACTCCCCCTGCTTGTGTTCCCTCTCTGTGTCTCTGTCAAATAAATAAATAAAATCTTTAAAACACACACACACGATGTAGAGGACAAATACTCAGAGATTCTGCATGTGTTTTAAGTTTGAAAGGAGATTATCATGCTCAGCTAAGGTTGACAATCACCAGTATGAGGCAAGAATGAGCAAAGCTTGTTTAGTGAAGAAGATAACCAACTTTGTTAAAGGGGAATGTTCTCAAAGATTAGTGAGACAGAGTTGTAATGATACGCTTGTGTTATTACCTTGAATACCAAACTAAAGAATGTGGATTTGATTCTGCATACCGGGAGGAGCCACTGGAAGCTTTTATGCAAGAAAAAGACACTGAAATGACAACCATAGGCCATATGGACTGTGATGATAAAGACACTTTAGATAAGAACATTTTTGCAACCAGATCACTAGGGTAAGAAGTAATAAAGGCTTGCATTTGAGTGGTGGATTTGAGAAAGAAGACATATTTTAAAAGAACCCTTTACATATTAGATCAGGGAGACATTGTCAATAACTGGATTCTAGGACAGAGCGCCTGGAATACAGTAGGCACTGAATAAGTACTCACAGACTGATTGATAAAGAAGAATGTGGAATCAAGGACAACTCCACAACAAATGATATTTGTATTAATTAGAAGGAAGCCAAGAGAAAAGGTGGCTGGGAGCAAAAAAAACACAGGCTGTGAGTTTAGTTTTAATTCTAAACCGATATAGGAGAAAATTCAGCACAGCATAGCACAGGCTATATATGAACTAAAGAGATTCATAATACAGAAAATACTCGTTAGAGAAGTGCATCTGATGTTGTACCCTAAGGAAATCTAGAGTTTCTGTCGCTTAATCAGCTTTTAGACTAAAGAAGTAGATCTGGGCCAGGCAGAGAGAGTAAGGCAGAGTAGAAGAGGTGAAGTGGGACAAACCAATGAACCTCTATTCCCATTCTGAGAAAAGTAAACTGGATCCAGAGAATGTTAGGAAATTTTAGGATTCCTATCTAAATGGAAAAACAATGCTACCCAGCTTTCCCCTTTATATCTAAGAAGCAATAATGCTTTTTACCCATTGAATCTTGCTCGATTTTGTCACCGATCATCCATTCAGCAAATACTGGTTTTTGTTTTTTTAAGATTTTATTTATTTGACAGAGAAACAGAGAGAGCACAAGTAGGCAGAGCAGGAGACAGAGGGAGAGGGAGAAGCAAGCTCTTGCTGAGCAGGGAGCCCGATGCGGGGCTTCCTCCCAGGACCCCAGGATCATGACCTGAGCCGAAGGCAGACGCTTAACAGACTGAGGCACCCAAGCACCCCTCAGCAAATATTTATTAAGTGGCTATTGGTTATTATTGCTGTAGTTGGTGCTGAAAATGCCCAGATGAATTGGACATGGTTTGCCTGAGGGGAGCTCACTGCTGCAGGGAGTAGGCAATGAGATCAGTTATGGCAGAGGTTTTACAAAATGCGACTGGACCACAGTGAAAGCAGCAGCAAAATTCTGCTCTGAGAAATGAAACTTCAGAGTAGCTGATTCAAGCTAAATCCTGAAGAAGCTGTTTGCCATGAAGAAAAAAAGAGGAAAAAGTGTTCTAGGCCAAGAGAACAACATATACCAAACATAGAGGTCTGAAAGACCATGACATTTGGTGAATGGCAAGAAGATCCATGCATAATACAGGATATATTTAGAGGGAGGAAGTGGAGTGGAAGAGGAAGCCAAACACCAAGAATAAGTAGGGGCTGTAGAGTAAGTCCTTGAACCCCACTGCCAAGAGAGACTGTGAACCATACTATTTCTCTATGACACTATTTATCTATCTACCTATTTGATATAATAAATTTATCTATTATCAGTTATGCTATTGTGGCCATAATCTATTTTCTATTGAGCATCTATCACGTATCAGTCATCATATGAGGTATGAGTAGGACTATGAGATCAAGGACTACTCCAGAATTAGAAAGGCTTTCAAGAGAAATAAATAGTGAACACACCACTCCTGGGGTCTCTGAAATCTAGCTGTCTCTACTTCGCACCACCAGCACTACGAAAACAGTAGTATCCAACCTAACATAAACATGGAGCCCATAGGCCACTGTTTGTGGCCAGGAAAGAAAAAAATATATATACCTTGCCATACATGGTCTTAAAAGCTGCTTTAATTTTTTGCCTCTGATCACTGGAACGGCTGGCCACAACGTCCACAATTGCCTGCTCGTCTGTGCCTGGAAGAACCATCCATGTTTAAGTAAGGGTGAATTCTGTACTGGATATTCCCTGAGGACATCTCTTACATGCTTACAAGGTGCCTGGTGTCAGATTAAATTGAGTTATGTGCACAGGTGGACACATAAATTTGATTTAAAAAATAAAGTTTATTGTTACTTTAGATTCAGTCACTTGAAATTATCAGTAAGATTAAAAACCTGTTTTCCTTACCAAAACCCTTCATTGCTTTCCGAAGAATTTCTGCGTCTCTCATGGCATCGAAGTTCGCAGCTGGCCGGACTGTTCCTTGAGCTCCCTGAGTCATCGCAGCAGGCTGAAAAAAGAGGCATAAAATCCAAGTCAGGGATTGTGTTAATCATTTCATAAGATAACATTACATCAGGGGCCCCTGGGTGGCTCAGAGTTAAGCATCTGCCTTCGACTCAGGTCATGATCCCAGGGTCCTGGGATCGAGCCCCTGCATCGGGCTCCCTGCTCCGTGGGAAGCCTGCTTCTCCCTCTCCCACTCCCCCTGCTTGCGTTCCCTCTCTCACTGTGTCTCTCTCTGTCAAATAAATAAATAAAATCTTAAAAAAAAAAGATTTTATTTATTTGAGAGAGAGAGAATGGGAGAGAAAGCACATGAGAGGGGGGAGGGTCAGAGGGAGAAGCAGACTCCCTGCTGAGCAGGGAGCCTGATACGGGACTCGATCCCAGGACTCCAGGATCATGACCTGAGCTGAAGGCAGTCACTTAACCAACTGAGCCACCCAGGCGCCCCCCAAAAATATAAATTTTAAGTCAGGATTCTCTGCTGACAAGACGACAACTTAAGACTTCCCCAGTCATTACTCTTGGCTAAGGAGCTCATGTTTAAGTTTTAGGACAAAGGATATGAGCATTTTATTATGAAGGCTCATTCTGGAACAGGCAAGAAAGACCTATCCTCTCCCTGCCAAAAAAGACAGCTAAACACCAAACTTTCAAGAGATAAGAAAAGTCAAGCTTGTGAAACTTGTCACAATCTTCCTGTGTCTTGATTTCCTTCTTATTAGAACAGCAGGAAAAAAAGAAATTCATCCCTGGATAGTGTGAGATGAGCAGCAGTGTTTGATTTAAAGATAATAATATAGTAAGGGTTTTAGTTAGGTAGACATTGAGCTGTCCAATGAGGTTTCAAACAAGCAATATAATTTTTTTAAAAGCTTTATTTGAGGGAGAGAGAGAGCACACAAACAAGGGGGAGGGACAGAGGGAGAAGCAGACTCCCCGCTGAGCAGGGAGCCCGACGCAGGGCTTGATCCCGGGATCCTGGGATTATGACCTGAGCTGAAGGCAGATGCTTAACCGACTGAACCACCCAGGTGCCCCCTATGTACAATTTTTATTACATTTTTAAGTCTGAAATTATTTCAAAATTTAAAAGATTTGAAAATACACAGCTAGGAAACAATTCAATAGTTTTCTTAAACTATTCAAATTAGGGCTTAAGAGAGATGGGATGAAGTGAGATGGTATCTCACCAGTTTTTCAAAACTGAATTTTAGTAATAATTTTATTTAGCGCATTATCTCTAAAATATCATTTAGAGATGCATTCAACATGATCGCAAAATATAAAATGACTCAATTGCTTTTTAGGCAACTGAAACTGCATTTAAAGTTATACTCATTGAATACAGCAATATGCCAGCAACTGCAGGGGCAAATTAATGGGGAGAAAGGGAACAGACCATCTTTTAGCAAACATTTTTAGGGTCAATAACTTCTCCCACTTACCTATATTCTCACACAACATTTTCTTCTAACAACCATCCTGCACTATGAATATAGTGCCAGGAATATAAGAAGGGAACTAACAAATATCTGTATAGTGGTTTTAAGAAAAAACTGAAAAAATTCTCAACTGTAAATATTCAAGTATAAATTTTTCTTTTTTAATATTTTGTTTATTTGACAGAGAGAGAGAGAACACAAGCAGGGGGAGCAGCAGGGAGAGGGAGAAGCAGGCTCCCCGCTGAGCAAGGAGTCCGATGGAGGACTCGATCCTAGGACCCCAGGATCATGACCCAAGCCGAAGGCAGACACATAACCAACTGAGCCACCCAGGTGCCCCTAAAATTTTTTTTTTTAACATAAGCCTTTACATGAGTCTTATGGTATCAAGAAACTAAGAAATCAAACTTACATCCTTTGATGTAAGCACCTTCACTAAAATCCTAAGTTAGGGCAAAAAGCCTTTGTTTATAATAAACTGGACTAGGCACTAAGAGAAACTAACCCCCAACATGTACTATTTGACGATTCTCATTTTCCGTTATACTCTTCTTTCTTAAAAAACAAACAAAAACTGGGATGCCTGTGTGGTACAGTCAGTTAAGCATCTGACTCTTGGTTTTGGCTCAGGTGGTAACCTCAGGGTCATGGGATTGAGCACGGAGTCCACTTGAATTTCTCTCTCCCTTTCCCTCTGCCCCTACCTCCCAGCATGCACTCTCTCTCTCAAATAAATGGGTTGCCTGGGTGGCGCGGTCGGTTAAGTGTCCAACTTACGGTTTGGCTCAAGTCGTGATCTTGGGGTCATGAGATCAGGCGCCAGGTTAGGCTCCCTGCTCAGCAGGGAATCCGCTTAAGACTCTCTCTACCACTCCCCAATACATGTGCATGTGTGTGCTCTCTCTCTCAGATAAATAAATCTTAAAAAAAACTCCATTTTTCATCTGTGGGAAAAAATTGATTTGTCTTATTCTATGTAGAAAGTCTACATTTGAAGTGAATCTTCATCAAAAGTACTATCCTCCAGCCATTGTACTAAACTAAAGGAAATCAGGGTCTATGTTCTAGATGTCAAAACTCAAACTAGGGAAAATTTCTCAGCACAGTATCTGCTACCAAAAGTTCCACCCTTTGACATTCATTTGATGCCAACCTTCCTGCTGAAAAACAAAATTGAGACAATCAGGAAAGGTCACCTGGCCCAAATGCCCAACCAAGACACAAATTTTCATTTCCCTAAACACACACACACCCCCTCTACCAGAGGACTTTCAGTGACAGGGAGTTCTCCCCTCACAAGGTACCCTACTCCACCTCCATGTAAAAGATCTTCCAAAATCTATCACTCTGTAAACTTCCACCTACTGGTTTTAGTTGTTGTTTTTTTTTTTTTTTTTTTTAAGATTTTATCCATTTATCTGACAGAGAGAGAGACACAGCGAGAGAGGGAACACAAGCAGAGGGAGTGGCAGAGGGAGAAGCAGGCTTCCCGCCGAGCAGGGAGCCCGATGCGGGGCTCGATCTCAGGACCCCGGGATCATGACCTGAACCGAAGGCAGATGCTTAACGGCTGAGCCACCCAGGCGTCCCCCTGGTTTTAGTTCTATCTTAAGGTAGTAATTGTTACACATGAGTTACATGTGTATGTGTGTTTCATTTTTAGTGTTTTATGTTTGAAAATCTTTTCTATTCAGTCATGTTTCTAAAGCTATGTGCATGCTTAAGCTAAAATAAAATAAAAATTCTCATTAAAATAGTTACAGATTTATAATATCATCAACAATCAGCAATAAAAAAGAAGGATCAAAAGCAGTTCTCTATGTGCTTTGAAGGAGTACCATGTAGCGCATCAGCAAAGCAGCACTGTGTAACAGGGAGACTACTGGTCTGGGAGTCAAAAGAGCTAGATCTAGTCTTAGCTTTGTCTTTCACTAGCTGTGTGGCCCTGCACAAGTTTCGTATCTCTCTGGAGCTCAAATTCCTTAAATCAAGAAAGTAAGCCAGAAAACAGCTAAAGTGTGTCTCTTCCAACACTGTAATCCCTATCCCACCCCAGCTTTAAAAAAAAAGCTTGAAAATGATAGAGCTTTATGAATAAACAGTAGGGAAATAAGAAAAATCAAGACAAAGATAAGCATAAAAGTATACTGCTTGCGTTCCTGGTAACTTCCGTAGGATATAAAAGAATTAATAAGGCAATTAAAAGTAAAACAATATTAAAGGGTTATACAGAGATGGGGCAAAGATTTGATATATGGGAGACCTTCCAGGGCTACTGAGAAATCAATTCAACAAACATCAATTGGCTACCACAGTTAAAGCCTTGTCAAGCACTACAGGGACATAAAGATAAAACAGATATAGTTGAGCCCTCAAGGAAGTTGTGAGAGAAAAATACACGAGAAATCAGAAAGTAATAAAGGCACATATAGGGGACCTAGTAATTAGTGAACATTAGAAAACCTTACTCACTTCACTGTTATAATCCAAAGAAACAGGAGAGAAAACAGGATAGGAAGGAAAGGATTCTGTATCGATCTGAAAAAAGAGTAGAACGTTATAAAGGTAAAAAGAAAAAACAAATCCACACTTTCTCAAACACTGCCAGAAATACCAATTACTCAGTCACCCAAGTTCATAGTTGTAACTGTCAGCGAAGCAAGAAGAACAAGAAAACCAATGCCAAGAACCCAAGTGAATCTTTATGAAAAAGTTATGAGTAACATCACCTGTGAGAAGGGACCTATCCTTGTCTTATTAAAGTCATCAGGACACACAGCAGATGGACCAAAGAGAGCATCGTGTCTACCAGAAGCAAAGATCAGAATCTTCAGTGACTGTAATAAACCATCTCCTCTGCTTCATGGAAATCTCTAATATCAGCAAAGGAGTGGTGCCCTTCTCTGACATTATCCAACTAAATTGGATGAAATATAAAAATAGGAGCAGAAATACCTGACTTGGGAAAGGAGCTTGTCCTCCAGGATACTGAGAAGGTATCTGTCCTCCAGGAAAGCCACCTAAACATTTAAAAAAATACAGTAAACAGGTTTAATACGATTTAATTTTTCAAAACAGCATTGACTATTATGAATACGGAAACATATGAGAACATTCACACCATGTTATTCACTAGGATAAACTTTTTAGTATTATAATTCACTGAACTAAAACCAACTTTGGTCGTAAGAACCTTTTACAATAATTCATGTTCTACACAATTTAACAAATAATGCCTTTTTCTTTAAACACTCAAAGCAAACTAAATTCTGATTCCATCTGGAAAGAATGTCAGGACATAGTTCTGAGAGTTTAGGAGTGGTATAGGAGTGAGCAGAGAAGCTCCTAAAGGTTTTTTGGCTCTGGAACAGGTTTTTTTTGTAACTGAAAAAGTGGGTCCTTATTTCCATCTTACTGATTAAACTTTTCCATCAGATTAATCCATTTCATGAAACCATGTATTTAAAATTATTCATAGAAGTACTAAGTTTACTGAAGGCTATCCCAAATGTAAACTAAGTTCTCTCAAGGGCAAATGAAAATTTTAAAATAGCACACTATTATTTTTCTCTGGATAGTTGGTACCTACCAGGCAGTGGGACCTGTGCGGGACCACCACCATAAGACTGTGAGGGTGGCTGTGGATAGCCAGAAAAGCCTGCTCCACCTGGTGGGGCTCCAAACCCTTGACCTGGAGGAACTAGAAAAAAAGAATATAATGACAGTTCTTATGACTGAAGAGTAAACTTTAGGAAAATACCTACTAAGAACAGTGGGGGAAAAAATAGGCTATTAATGCTATAACAGCAGTCTCTTTTGGTCTAAATTCAACTTACCAATTCCTTCTCCATTACAACATTTTTACTTCATTTACCTGCCCAACTAATTTATAATATAAAAGTGCTAAGCTTTTTTACCTTTGAACAAAACTTTTTTTTTTTGAACAAAGCTGTCTTAAGAAGCACAGTCGATTACAAATAACCAATGGAATGCCTGGGTGGCTCAGTCAGTTAAGCATCTGCCCTCAGCTCAGGTCATGATGCCAGGGTCCTGGGATCAAGCCCCACATTGGGCTCCTTGCTCAAGAGGGGAGTCTGCTTCTCCCTCTGCCTGCCACGCCCCCTGCTTGTGCTCTCTTGTGCTCACTCTCTCTCTCTGAGAAATAAAATATTTTTAAAAAATAACCAAGCCAACTGTTATATATTGGTCCTTTATTACCATGAGATTTATTCTTTTTCACAACAGAATTTTTAAGAATGTTCCCTGCTTTCATGCTCCCTAAGAACCTTTATCCCTCAATCTTGCCAGCCAGGTTCTTACTGTCTTTGGTAGAGAGTAGGCTAAGAGCAACTCTGACATCATACAAAACAAGTAAGGATGAAGAGGATAAAAAAAGAAGGAAAAAGTGGTACAGCAATTCCAAATCATCACTAATGCCACAACCCATTGCTCACCTCCTGGATAGGCTGGAGCTCCCCCTGGTGGTGGGGCACCAGGATAGCCTCCAGGGGCTGGATAACCTCCAGGGGCAGGGTAGCCTCCAGCTCCTGGGTAGCTGCTACTTGGGGCTGGTGGATAGGCACCTCCTCCCACTGGAGGAAAGCCACTAGGATAAGCGTACTGACCAGGAGGGGGGAAAGATGACTCCTGACCTGCAGGCTGAAAAATGAGAAAATTTTTCAAATGAATGTGATTACATAGAAATATGACCCACCTAAAAAAACAAACAGGTAACTGTTAAGGTCTAGATTTTCTTTTACATATTAAAAATCCCATTAAAAGTCTTGGTATCTTATACTAGTTTACCAGTATACTAGTTTGTCAGGACACCTGCTTGTCAGAACTCAGTTAAATTTAATTCTACCTGTGTCAGGCAAGAGGGGTCTGTTTCTCTATTTGGGAGTAAGAACTAGGCTCTTTACAAACCTCAAGGCTTCAGGGAAAACTAATAAAGCTCATTAGTTCCTTCATTTTTATAGCACCTGGAAATATGAGAAAGATACAGCTCTCTACCCTAAAGAGAAGAACTCAGCTCTCTTGCAACACACCAGAACCTGTTGCATAATAGGAAAAAAAAGAAGAGTCACCTGAGTCATACATGCTTGTGACATTTTGGAGCCCAGACTAGACAATGTCTAAGAATGGCAGAGATTGTCACATGTTCACTAAACCTTCTCCTCTGGCCATAAAATTAGACTACCTTTCCCAGAACCCCCTGCAGTTAAGTAGGACAATATGAGTACTGGTGAATGAAGAGAGACAGAACTGATGTACACCACTTCCAGCCTGGCCCCTACAAACCCCCTTCACAGTCCTCTATACTCTCTCGTTCTCTTTTCCTTCATCTGCCAGATGGAAGCAGAGAATCCAGTGAAGGACTCTAAGGCCCTATAGGATGGTAGAGCCACTATGTCGAAGGAGCCTGGGAACCTGAAAGACTACATGGAATAAAGCCTCCTTGATTCCTCCCACCCTCCCACCTTCCCGCCACTGACTTCTAGGAAGTAAAGTAAGCAAGAACTGAGTTTTTATTGTGTAAAGTCACTTAGATGTTGGGGTTGTCTGTTTCAGAAATTAGCCCACACTGACGAAATGGTAGCCAGAGTCCAGTTCAGTACATAGGGGCCTGGGAACATATTCATAATTCTCATCATTCCTATGATAAATTCAGGAGCTATATATTCATTTTACATAAGGATACACATATTATCATTAACCTGCATAGGCCTCTTTGTATTCTCCCAGAGTTAGAAAGAAGCCTTACACACTTATGAGTATAAAATTGAAATGCATAATTCTCACTTAAATGTCTCAGCTATGAGTTTAGTCCTCATAGTCCAGACATCAACAAGGCAGAACTTAGTAGCACATTTATAAAATGAACTTCAAATACTCAGTCTCAGAACTATAAATCCAGGGGACCTTTAATCCACTGTAATTTGTTATTTCTGAGCCAAGCCCTTCTAATTATTTTAAACCTTCTAACACAAAGGTTAAAAACCAGTGACTCATGGGATGGACTCAGCTCACATAAATGTTCTATTGGCTCATACAACATTAACATTTAAAAAAATTAATTTCCCGGGGTGCCTGGGTGGCTCAGTCGGTTAAGCGTCTGCCTTCAGCTCCAGTCATGATCCCAGTGTCCTGGGATCAAGCCCTGTATTGGGCTCCCTGCTCAGGGGGAGTCTGCTTCTGCTTTCTCCCTCTCCTGCTCCCCCTGCTTGTGCTGTCAAATAAAATCTTAAAAAAAAAATGAATTTCCCAATTTAAAAAAATGGGGCAATTTCACATCAAATCCACATTTCTAGCTTTTCTTGAAGAAATGGAGTATTAGCAACAGTGAGTCTGCCTCCCAGCATGGCTATATCGGGCTACAGCTGAGTAGCTGCTGGTTTTCCAAAAGTGAGGCAAGTGCCCTCTCGTTCCTCCATAATACCTGCCTTAACACACTTATTCTACTCAGTACCTCTGGGCAATTGAGTTTATGACCCCTACCCTAGCATACCTGTAAGATCTGCCATGGGCTAGTCCTATACAACGCCAGTTCCAAGTACACAAGCTATTTTATAAGTGCCAATACTTACAGGATATCCAGGGAAAGGTGGGTAGCCTGTTGGGGGATAGCCTGGGTATGACATTCTGTAACAATAAAAAAAAATCCTCTGTAATTTTTTATAAGGGTTAAGTCCTTTGAACATATATATTATCATATGGTTTTATACAAAATATATCTTTCAAAAGAGTCTGTCAGGCATTCAACAGGTGGATATTAAGAGGTATAAGCAAAATTTATAAAATGCTTCATTTCACCATTCACACCAAAGGAGTCAGTATAGCATAGTAAATGTTCCAACTTCATTCTCTTCATACCATACAATTTGTCATATCCGAACACTACCAGTACTATTTGTGGAATACTACCAGTACTATTATTTATGGAATATTTACGGAGTATCTTTTAAGCCAATTAATTTTTCACTTAAATTTATGTCTAGGGGCCCTGGGTGGCTCAGTCATTGTCTGCCTTCAGCTCAGGGCATGATCCCAGGGTCCTGGGATCGAGCCCCGCATCGGGCTCCCTGCTCAGCGGGAAGCCTGCTTCCCCCTCTCCCACTCCCTCTGCTTGTGTTCCCTCTCTCGCTGTGTCTCTCTGTCAAATAAATAAAATCTAAAAAAAAAAAAAGGTAAAATACTTTAAAAAAATTTACTTTAGGTCTACTTTAGATCACTTCCATAAATGGAAAACTTATGTTAGTTTCTTGAGAAGGTAACATGAAAATGAACATGTAAATATTAAAATAAAGGCTTTTCAGGTGCCACAGATATCCCCTTATTTGGTGATGTAACATTATGGGAAACAATGGTTAAGATTTAACATGCTGTAGTCACACATACCTTTTTATAAACTTTTAAGTTTCAAACTTAAATCAAAAGTAAAGTTAATAGTAATAAGAAACCACACAGCCTTAACACTCAGCTGCAATAATTACTAATTCATGGCCATTTTTTTTTTTCAGCACTCTCATTCATTCCCCACCACTCCACTGGATTATTCCAAAGCAAATCCCAGACATTCCACCATTTTACCTATACATACTTCAGTATATAGACCTACAAACATAACTTTTTTTAATTAACAGGACCGTACTGTTTTTAAAATAAAACCATAGTATCATCAATGTGTCAGTGTCCAAATTTCTGTGGTCTTTTTAAGTATTTTTATTGTTTTTTTTTTAAGATTTTATTTATTTATTTGACACAGAGAGAGACACAGCGAGAGAGGGAACACAAGCAGGGGGAGTGGGAGAGGGAGAAGCAGGCTTCCCGCGGAGCAGGGAGCCCAATGCGGGGCTCCATCCCGGGACCCTGGGATCATGACCTGAGCGGAAGGCAGACACTTAACGACTGAGCCACCCAGGCGCCCCTCGTTTTTTATTTTATACTTGTTTTTTTATTAGGGAACATTCAAAGATTTTAGAACAGTGTTAGATTGACCTGCATGGCATGACTGAAATTCAACTGTTTTAACATACAAATTTCTTGTGGTTCATCCTGATATAATGAATGTTCACATAACTTTCATGTTCAGTTCCAACAACTATCAAGTCATAGTTAATTCTATTTCATTTTTACCCTTCCCTAGAGTATTATTATTATTTAAAGATTTTATTTATTTGAGAGAGAGGGAGAGCATGAACGGGTAGGGGGGTAGGGGTGGTAGAGGGAGAGGGACAAGCGCACTTCCCACTGAGCTCAGAGCCCAACGTGGGTCTTGATCCCTGGACTCTGAAATCATGACCTGAGCCAAAGTCAGCCACCTACCAACTGAGCCACCCAGGCACCCCTTCCCTAGATCATTTTAAAGCAAATCCCCAGTCAGTTAAGCATCTGCCTTCTGCTTGGGTCATGATCCCAGGGTCCTGGGATCCACTCCCACATCGGGCTCCCTGCTCTGCTTCTCGCTCTGCCCCTCCTCCCACTAGTTCTCTCAATCTCTTTCAAATAAATAAAATCTTAAAAAAAAAATAAAGCAAATCCCCAGACATCATATCCCTTTACTCATAAATGTTAATACACCATCTGTAAAAATAGGACTCTTTTAAGCCATATTTACCAATATTGTACCTTAAAAATTTAATTTCTTAATATCAAATATCCAGTGTTTAAATTTACCCAGATGTCTCAAAATAATTTTTACAGTTTGGTTGTTCAAATCAGTATACAAATAAGGTCCATATAGTCTAGTCGGTTGGCATGTCTCTTAAATCTCTTTTAAAAGCTTCACCTCTATTTTTTTCTGTGTGGCTTACTTGTTGAAGGAACCAGTTTGTCCTGAAATCTCCCTCTATCTGGATTTTGCAAATTGAATCTCCATGATAATCATTTATAGTTATTTACTATAGATTTGTAGTCAGATCTAGAAGCTTGATCATATTACTTTTTTGGCATAAATACTCAAAAAATATTGTTTGTTTCTATCAGGAAACACATTAATGATCAACCGTCTCTCTTTTACATGACTGATAATCAATGCCCAGATCTATCATTTTTTCTTCATTTATTATCTGGAATCTGAGAAATCTTTTATCAACTATATGGTTTTCCTGAAGTACAGTCTATATCGAGGGGTGTCTGGGTGGCTCAGTTGGTTAAATGTCTGACTCTTGATTTCAGCTCAGGTCATGATCTCAGGGTTGTGAGAGCCCTGCATTGGGCTCTGCATTGGGTGTGGAGCCTGCTTAAGATTCTTTCTCTCCCTCTCTAAAAAAAAGAATAATCAATTCAAAGTTAATTTTCTTCAAAAGGAGCTCATTTCTATTTGGAAATGCAAACAATAACCTGAATATCTGATGATGTTAAGAAATTACTACATCTTTAGGTGTCATGTTGGTATTATGATTTTTGTGAAGCATCTGATCTTTTAGAGATACACGCTAATACATATAAAATGTTATAACGTCCGGGAATCACCTCAAAATAATATGAAAGGGTTGGGCAGGAGTACAGATGAAACAAGATAATCATGAGTTCATTATTTATGCTGGGTGACAAGTACGTGGGTACTCAATACACTCTTCCGTCTACTCTTACATGTTTAAATTTTTCCCTAATAAAGGTTTTTTGTTTGTTTTTTTAAAGACAGCTCACACAAACCATAAGAGACTCTTAAGCATAGGAAACAAACTAAGGGTTGCTAGAGGGAGAGGGGAGGAGGGTGGGGGGACGGGGTAACTGGGTGATGGACATTAAGGAGGGCACGGGGTAATGAATGCTGGGTGTTATATAAGACTGATGAATCACTGAACTCTACCCCTGAAACTAATATACTATATGTTAACTGAATTTAAATTAAATAAGACAGCTCATGTAAAACAAATGCAGCCAGTGTGAACCAAAAAGCCACAAATATATACATACATACGTATGTGTGTAAATGCCTTTCGCATTTGAAGAAAACACTACTAACCTAAAACAAATGCAAATAAACAGAGGGAAAAAACAAACATTCAGAACAATACCCTTTCATAGCCTGACCATATCTAAAAAACTACTGGTGATCAGATACAATATACCTGGCAAATATATCTATCTAAAGTCAAATAATCATTTATTTAGCATCTACCATAAAACACTGTACTAAAACTGGATTATCAAATGTTTAAACTGTTTTAAAAGGTGATGGATAGGGGCACCTGGGTGGCTCAATCCTTAGGCATCTGCCTTCGGCTCAGGTCATGATCCCGGGTTCCTGGGATAGAGCCCTGCATCGGGCTCCCTGCTCCGTGGGGAGCCTGCTTCTCCCTCTCCCACTCCCACTCCCCCTTGCTTGTGTTCCCTCTCTCGCTGTGTCTCTGTCAAATAAATAAAATCTTAAAAAAAAAAGTGATGGATACATTGGCAGAGAAGTTGAACGCTATCATGTGCAAGGCAAAAGGTGGGATATAATTGTAAGATGGACAATCATCAAAACAGAATGAGGAATATATTAAGATAGAAGCCAGCTAGGAGGCCTCAGTATTGGTGTGGAATTAAATACTCATCTTTTCCCCACCACATTACTCTTAATATCCTGTATCTAACCAAGAAACAGACTCTTAACTACAGAGAACAAAGTGATGGTTACTGGAGGGGGCGGGGTGTTAAACAGGTGATGGGTATTGAGGATGGCACTTGTGTTGCGCACAGGGTGTTGTGATGAATCACTAAATTCTACACCTGAAACTAATATTGTAATGTATGTTGACTGGTTGGGATTTGAACAAAAACTTGGAAAAAAAAATACCGTATCTGTTACTAGTACCACTATTTAAATTACCTATGAGTAAGTACAGTAAATAACCCGTTTTTCTTTTTCCTTTGAAATGCCTCTCCTACTCTTCCTGTAATTTCTGTTCTCATGGCCATGTCCTTAGACCAGGTTTTCATCACTTGATGCCTATTTTACTAAAATTACTTTTCCATTTATGTCCTTGCAGATACTCTCACACAATTTTCCTGCACTTGTAATTTTCTCTTTCAGCATATCACTCTTCAGTTCAAAACTCCTCAAAGACTGCTGCCGGAGTATCAAATGAAAATTCACAGGCCTGACATTCAGGTCTCCTTAGTACTGGCTCCAATATATCTACTCACTCTCTTTCTTCACAACTCACTCTTTCTTCTACACTCCAATGTGCAATCTCTACCACTTGAACCATTCCCAACATGCCTTTGTTTCAGCCACTGTTATTAACTGACTTGGCCCTCCTGCCTGGGCTCACTCACCTTCCCAGACTTACTAAGCTCAAATCTTCTCTCTCCCTTCTTTGAACAAGGTACTAGATAAAACAGTACTTCTTCAACTTTAACGTGTACGTGAATTACTTGAATCTCGTTAAAAATGCAAACTGCTTCAGTAGTTCTGAGATGGGGCATGAGATTCTGCATTTCTAACTAGGCTTCCAGGTAACGCTGATGTTGCTGGTCTATGAATCATATTTTTTTAAACTCCTATGAAACCATCTCTAAATCATATTAAGTAGGAAAAAAAGGCAAGGTGAAAACTGCATAAACTGCCAACTATAAGTGTAGAAAATACATTTATGTGTTTGTATGTATATCCCTGAAAATATTCTCAAAAAAGGGAGGCCAGCTGAGACATAATGGGAAGAAAACTTAATTTTCAATGTACTTTTAGCCCTTTTGGAGTTGTGCACGTATCATCTATTCAAAAGGTAGATTTAAAAAGCTTTTGCAAAAAAAACTAAAATCCCAGGGTGACTCAACAAATTACTCATTTTCCCCAAGGAATAATAAGACTATACTGGTAAACAAGAGCTTTTATTTCCTTTTCAACATTCTCCATCAGCAACTACTTTTATAAAAGAGCAGAAATCATTCTTGGTTCTCCAAACCATCTCCACCCAGTGAGTCAGCTACTAAAAGGGTTGGGCCTCACTACAGAAGTCTCAAGATGGCAGGAAGCCCAGGAACACAAGATTTATGAAACAAATACGAAACAGGAAGGTCAAATGAAGATGGCCAACAGGAGCGACTACAATTTTCCAAAACCTGCCTCTTGGTGGGGAAAGACAATTTAAATCAGTCGGCAAGGGCCCTTGGATAAAGAACTAGAGTAAGGGCCAGACATGACTTCTGGGACAGGGAAGGCAGCCATCACCAGTGAGGACTGAAAAGCAGCTTAAATTTGGAGTGGCCAAAATTCTCTCTTCTACCTGCCATCTAGTGCTTGAAACTCCTCCCCTGCCTGAGAGGTAATTCATTACGCTCTAAATAGGACAGATTATCAGATCAGCTCCCTATCAGAAGATACTAGGGAGTTTAAAGGCAGTTGGAACTTTTCATTTCTGTCACTTTTACGGTGGACATCAGCCACCTTTCGCTGTATAGGAAGTGTTCACTCAGGACGGACGGCCTGATATCAGCACACATCTGTTCAAGGAATAGGAATCAAATCTGGAATGTTATTTCCCAGAATAGTTTCCAAGAACTATAAACTTGAGGCAATGTACAATTTTAGGCTTAGGCATTCTGTCCCAGGCTTAGTGAAGCACAGGACAAATTTCCCAAAATTTGCTGTGTCACCGGGAAATCTGATCACCAGCCAGACAGCTTTCGTTGTTCCTTGCTGGTTTCCCTACTCAGCTTTCCTTGAGGTCACTTCGGCAGGGCCATCCTCTGGCCTCAGTCCCTCCACCTTGTGGTGCACCTGCGGGCGCGCGGGCTATCACTGTCCCTCTGATCTCCGGACAGCGGAGTGGCACAGAGGCAGGCCGCCTCGCCTATCCTACCCCAATGCAATGCGCCTCCGCCCGAAAGCCCCCGGCGGGGAGCCAGGGTCCAGAGACACACACGCCGAGACGCCCGCCGCCCCGAGGCCCACAGGCACCTCCACCGAACCCCTACCGCGGGGACACACACGGCGCCCCATCTCCCGGACGGCGCACCTCAGAGCGGGCATGAGCGAGGTGACACGGGGAAACGGGGGCAGAAAGGGTAGGGGGCGCCTCACCTGACCCCGGGAAGCAGCGTCACAGCCCAACGCTGGTCGCCAGCAAGATGGAGCCGGGGGAGGGCCCCGGGAGGCGGAGCGCTGAGGGACGCCGCCCGAGCCCGTTAGGATCGCTGCGGCAGCTGGGAACGCCCCTGCAGCTGGAGGGGGCGGCGCCGAGCTCGGCCCCGCTAGTGCTTCGCTTAATCCGCACCGCGCTGCTCCACCTGCGGGAAGAGACGCTCCCTTCGGGTGGACCAGCCGGTTTTATCACATTTCTCGGTCCCAAGGACCATCTCCAATACCTTTGGGGCTCTCTCAGGTCACAGAGGTTTTAAGAAATCCCGGAGCCCTTTCCGTGAAGGGCAGTTGAGAAGGGCCGCGCACCTGGAAGGCCAGGTGCAGCCACTCCGCCTCTGATATACCGTCCTCCCTGAGATAAAGACCGTGTCTTTTGTTAGATCCTTATGAAAAGAATTAATACGTATTGGGATCCTAGATAGCCAGAACTCGAGATACATTATAATCAAAACCACTCCAGACGGGCTGTTGGGTGACTCTAGGTCCCCCTCACACTAGAGCCTTTAACACAAACACTATTAAACATGAGGTAATTTCAGGGTCTCAGACCAGTATCTTAAACTCATTAAGAAAGTTTATTTCAGAGCAAAAACCAGTCAGTTAACCTTTTACAGTGGTTCTCAAAGTGTGGTCCCCACACAAGTAGCAGCAATATCACCTGGAAACTTGTTAGAAATGCAAATTTGGGGCTCCACCTTAAATCTACTGACTCAAACTCTGGGGTGGAGCCCAGCAATTTGTTTAACAAGCCCTCCAGGAGATTCTAATTTAACACTGAAGTTTGAGAACTATCAATTTATTACTCTACATGCTTTCTACTCAAAAGCTTCCTCATGAGGGTGGGCCAGGAGTTCGGATTTTATTCTGGTTCCAGTGGGAAGCTATTGGAGAAGTTGAATCAAGGGAATGACATAGCCCAATCTATTCTCTAGAAAAATTATTCCCCCAAATGAATGGCCCGCAAAACCCAAGCCAACAGTTGATCTGGTGATCAAATAAGCAGAGATTTATATCCAATATTGGAGGAAAAAATGGCTCTGATAGACCTGCTGAGATGAGGATATCAGAATCCAATTTAGTACCATCCTAAAGGATTTTCAATACGGTTTTTTAAATGCAATTTTTTTCATTTGCTAAGTTAAGAAATATATTAACCTTGCTTATGTCATCTTCTGTTAAATTCTAAACACTTTAAGGGCAGAAGCCATCTTAGATTTCTCAGCAGTTAGCATGAAAGTAGGCATTTAGACTTTTATGTACCCACCAGTCTACTAAGTTGGAAACTTGTGTCACTTGTTACTGTGTGGCTTCTGTCGTCTCCTGATTTGATTCTGATGGATATATCACCCTTCACCCATCACAATCAGTAACCAACCCCTGTAGATTTTACTTTCATGATTTATCTATAAAATGTCACTATTTACTTGTTAGAAATTACCCCTTCCTTTCCATGCCTATCATCTTAGCTGGCACCTGCATTATCTTGTCTGAACCATGACACATCCAACTGGTTTTTCCATCATATGTTGCTGTATAAAATTAAAGTGGTATGGATTTAACAAGGGTACCATTTACTAAGTACAGACTATGTGCTAGGCATTGTATTAAGCACTTAGCAAATATTCTGTTTTTACATTCTCTAAGATACCCCCCCCCCCAGGGGGAGAGGGGCAGGAGAAGGGAGAGAGAATCTTAAGCAAACTCTGCCCAGCACAGAGCCAGATGTGGGGCTCAATCCCACATCTCACAACCCTGAGATCACGACCTGAGCCAAAGTCAAGACTTGGACACTTAACCAACTGGGCCACCCAGGCACCCCTACATTCTCTAAGATTAAAAAAAAATTATGCTTTATGAAGATATAATCCATTCATGTAAAGTGTACAACTCAATGGTTTTTAATATATTCACAGAACTGTACCACCACCCAATTTTAGAACATTTACATCACCTCCAAAATAAAACCCATACCCTTAAGCCATTACCTCAATCCCCTCATCCCCCTCATCCATATGCTGCCACTAATCTTTGTCTTCATACATTTGCCTATACATTTCATATAAATGTACTCACACACTATGTGTTTGTGACTTCTTAACATGAACATCAATGAACATGTTTTCAAGGTTCATCCATGTTTCAAGGTTCATCCATGTTGTAGCATGAATCAGTACTTCATTCCTTTCTAAGGCCAAATATTTCGTGACATGGATATACTATATTTTACTTATCCATTCACAAGTTGATGAACATTTGGGTTTTTATCTTTTGGCTATTGTGAATAATGCTGCTATGACCATTTGTGTACATGGTTTCATTTCTCATGGGACATACCAAGGAGCAGAACTGCTGGATCAAATGGTAACTCAATGTTTAACTTCTTGAGGAACTGCCAGACTGTATTCCAAAATGGCTGCACCATTTTATATCCCCACCAAGAGTGTATGAGGGTTACAATTGCTCTACATCACCAACACTTGTTATTTTCTGTTTTTTTAATTATCATCATTTTAGTGGATGAAGTGCTATTTCATTATGGTTTTGACTTCTATTTCCTGATGACTAAAGATGTTAAGCATCTTTTCATGTACTTATTGATCATTTGTATATCTTCTTTGGGGAAATATCTATTCGGATCATTTGCCCATTTTGTAAATGGGTTTTTTGTTCTTTTATTGTTGAGCTGTAACAGTTCTTTATATATATTCTGGATATAAGTCCATTATCAGATATGTGATTTATGAATATTTTCTTACATTCTTTTAACTTTCTTGATGGTGTCCTTTTCAGTAGTTTAATTTTAATAAAGTAATTTATTTTTATTTTGGCTGCTTATAGGTTTGGTGTGGTATTTAAGAAACCATTGCCCAATCCAACTTCATGAAGATTTACCCCTATATTTTCTTCTAAGAGTTGGATAGGTTTAGTGATTTAGGTCTTTGATCCATTTTGAGTTAATTTTTGTATGTTGTGTGTATGTGGGGGGTCCAACTTCATTCTTTTGCATGTGGAGTCCTGTTGTTCCAGTACCATCTGTTAAAGAGTCTGTTCTTTTCCCATTGAATTGTTTTATCACTCTTGTCAAAAATCAATTGAGCATAAATGTTAACAACTTATTTCTTGCTTCTCAATTTGATGTCATTTATCTATAGGTCTATCCTAGGCCAGTACCACACTGTCTTGATTACTACTGCTTTGTAGTAAACTTTGCAACTGGAATGTGTGAGTCCTCCAATTCTGCGAACATTTTCACTTAACTCTCTCTCTCTTTTTTTTTTAGGTAGGCTCCATGCCCAGTGTAGAACCCAACACAGGGCTCAATCCCACAACCCTGCGATCATGACCTGAGCCAAAATCAAGAGTCAGACGCTTAACCAACTGAGCCACACGGGTATCCCAGAACATATGAATTCTAACATTGCCCCTATCAGAGTGGGCAATAAGAATGTATATGTGTGTGTTAGGGTTAGGGGTGAGAGGCTGAGGTTATGGCAAGGTTGTAGGACTATCCTAATCTTGAGAATGTGATAAGAGAAGGATGGCATGAGACAGGATGTGGCAGAGTGGCAGGTCCAAACAGAGAGCTGGTGTTAATCACTCCTTTGGCAAGAGAGAAACCTCCAATCTTGAGATGTTGTGACTAGACAAGTAATACTTGCCAGTGAATAGGAAATAGGATAAAACAAGTGACTTAAGAAGCCCCAAACTGAGTTTATTATGGTATAAACTAGGTAATAACAAATAACTCCAGTATATTCAACTAAAGTCCAATATACTCTGGTATATTTATTTATTTTTAATTTTTAAAAAATATTTATTTATTTTTTTTAGAGAGAGCACAAGCAGTAGGCTCAGAGGGGAGAAAGAATATCAAGCAAATTTGCCCTGAGCGCGGAGCCCAATGCAGGGATCAATCCCACAACCCTGAGATCATGACCAGAGCAGAAACCGAGTCAGAAGCTCAACAACAACTGCACACTCAGGTGCCCCCTACCCTGGGATATTTAAATACAACACATGGCAAAAAGCTTCTCTAGGGCTAGAAGTCCCCAAGAGAAAAGAAGAAAATAAGATATTTATCTAGAAAAAGCCAGGATATAGAACAATATGCCAATCCTCACAACCTCTCCCGTGTTCCCAACCACTTCTCTGATTTGCCCATTCTTGTACCACTTCAAGTCATTAACACCTCTCCATTTTTCAGCCCGAATTGCTGGATAAGAAAGTCTTTTCCAGAAAAATAAGGTGCCATTCTTTTCCTTGGCAGCATCTTATTCAAGTCAAAGGTACAACTTTCTCACAAAGGAAAATGTTGGGAATTCTAGGCTCTGGAAAGACTGATACCAGGGCCTCTTGCCACACATTAAATCTAGAATCCTGTCTCTGGAAGCTACTTGTAGTTAATCTCTTAGAAAAGAGTCACATCATATAGGAACTCCCATTCAGCTTAGAATCTTCACCTGAAAAGTGGCTGAGGTTTAGGATATAGGGGATTTCAAAGTTGGCAACAAGCTGACATCAGCAGAGTAATTTCATTACAACCTCCCAATTTTCTAGAAGTCCAGTCAGGATCTGGCTCAGCTATTTAAACCTCACCATCTACTTTCTCTTCCAGTTGCTTCTTATCCAGCTGGCAGGAACGTCCAAGAAACATGATATAGTAGGCATTGCAATATACTGGTTGCTTGTTGGGGTTGGAATAGACCTCTTCAGGTTTGAGGGACGCGAAAGGGTTAGCTCCATAGGCAGTGATGTGTGTATCCAGGTCCACCAGAATCTGCAAAGAAGCTGCCAATTCCTGATGGCTATAGGAGACAGATGAAAAAAAAAAGAAGAAAGAAAAAGAAATTGCTCTAATTATGAGACATAGGAGAGAAATTCCTCAGAACTTGATACTTCTGGACTCATTAATCCCCAAAATTACCAAAGGCTAGATGGGCAAGGGTATCCTTCCCTCCCAAATGTCTCACTAAGTACCTGATTAACTAGCATAGGACTTGGTTCCAAGGGGATTAGAAAGTCAAGTGTGGAAAGGAAGAAAATCCTCACCAGAAGACAGAAGATGAGCAAGGGGGAGAGAAATGAGCTCATCTATACAGAGAGAGGTATGAGTGAGTCAGGGAGGTATCACAAATAGGAAGAGGTTGAAACCTGTAAACAGTGATCAATGTAGGGATCTCATAATCACGAAGTAGCAGGAGGGTGGGCAGCCAAGCCTCCATCAAGTCTGGGGAAGCATGGAAACCTATGGTGGGGGGGGAACAATAGAAATGGATATAGTGAAGGGAAAGGCTGAGGTAGACCCTAAGCAAGATACTTTTTTGATTGTGTCCACCCCTCCCCTAACCTTGCTCACCTCCAATGCTCATTTACCACCATCATCCACCCCAGGTTCTGCAATGGAAAATTCTAAACCCAGGTATAGTACATACGGCTAATGATCAACCAAGGTTGTCAACATATTGTGTTTAACCTGACCAAATGAATGGGGTTCCAAATAGAGGAGATGTAAGAGTCTGGATGGAAAATTCCCAGAAAAGCCACCCGGGATTCCCCTGAATGACTCTTACCTGGATGGAATGCCACCACCAAATCCGGATGGGCTATCTGTCCAGTCTCTACCTGCTCCTCCCAGAAGTCA